>NW_022589733.1:23360512-23414194 GCF_004348235.1 Phoca vitulina | reverse complement strand
CCCCCCCCCCCCCCCCCCCCCCCCCCCCCCGCCAAGCAGCTCTGAACTATGTCTCAGAAATGGTGTGAATTCTCTGCGTGGTTCTTCAGCTCCGCAGGGAAAAAGCAGATCCAAATAACCATAAAGCAAGTTACTTTCCCGTGTTTTCTTGAGTTTTGTAAATCAACAAACCCACATTTTTAAGTGATTGTTGCGGGTTACTGGTGGCTGCCCCACTGCATGTTGCTTTAGGTCTTTAGATCTTTAAGTCCTCTGTGTGAATTAGCACATGCATGAATTGCCTTATCAAAAATTAATTGATTTTAAGTTCTTTAAAAAGGGGAAAAAGAAAATGCCATAGGTGAGCCTTCCTCGTTCAGATTCTGAAATTAAAATGAGTTCTGCTTTTACACTTCGCATTTATTTTAAATGCACAAAACCCAACTACTATAGGTCATACTCAAGGTTTACATGCTGTCCACCACATTAACAAGTCCGTCCCAGCACAGTTGGGAAGCTGGGTTGCTTCCAGGTGTTTTGCAGTTAGTAATTTGGCTTTTATGGACAACACTGAAAATAACTTTTTCAAAGTTTTTTAGATTTTTTTCCCCTCTCCTTGGAGTTTATTCTCCATCCAGAATGAATGAACACTTGGGGCAAAGGGCAAGAACATTTTTGTAGCTCAGTTCATGTTATACATGGGGTGAGCTCGCTCAATTATGTGACTAACTTCTAATTTCCAGGACCATGATGGTATGATGGGGTGGGTAAGGAACTTGTTTTCTCTGAGGATTTTTCAGGAAGGAGGCGATTTGCGTAGTGTTTAAGACTTGACCTGTGAAGGCAGGCGAGCCTGGGTTTGTATGCATAACTGCCTGACCTTGAACTCTCACTTAATAATTGTGCCTCAGTTAGTTGACATGCAGAATAGAGATTATAAAAATGATTAGTGATAGAGGATTTGTAAAGCACTTGGCACAATGTCTGGCACTTAAAGCACTCCTGGTAGGCTTTCCCTGGGCCATTTTACCAGTTGGACAGAAGGTCATCTCAAGGGCATCTTCTTGACTCTTCTTTCCCAGCCCCATTATAACTGGAGTGAGAGGCTTCTCCCCTGTTAGAGGATTTTTTTTTTTTTTTACTTACTATTTTTTTTTACTTACCTATCTGTACTATGGCTGGAGAGCTGGGTGTTAGGACAGCAGGTCATGTCAACCTCTTTCTTTCTGCAGGTTCCCCAGACTCTTGGCCTTCTGCCATCTGATCTAGATGTCACCCTTCCATCTCTCAGCCTCCTGTGTCAAAGTGCAGGCTTAAGTGATCCCTGGAGAGAGTGGAGAATTCCCCAGACATCTAGGGGCACACCTGTTAACCCACTAGGTTATTGGGAGGCCATCTATGAGGCGCAGTGGAGTGAGCACAGGCTGGTCAGGCTGGGTTCCAGTCCTGGCTGTGGGCAGTCATTAGACTGAGCATCGATTTCTTCATCTGTAAAATGAAAGTTAATGCCTGTGTCATAGAATCACGTGCAATAACATGGGTAAAGCATTTGGCACATAGGGGCCCATTACTGTGGAAGGTCAAGGCCATGCTCCAGAGCCTTTGGGAAGATACCAGAATTAGCCATAAAGGACAGGCAGAAAACTCACATGCTTGTTTTCTTGGTCAACAATCATTTACTGGGCTGGGTGGCCGTGGTGCTAGAAATGGGCGAGACGCGTAAGACAGATACCATGCTTTGGATACGGGCACACAGCCCAGGACAGAGGAGACAGTGACAGCAGCCTGGGGGCTCCGGGACAGCTCCCTGCTTACCAAGGAAGAACAGGCTATTAAGCAGAAGTGGGAGAACGCAGAGTCTGGGGAAGGGTGGGAAGTTCAGGAGGCTACAGGGCTGGAAGAGTGGGGTATGAGGTGAGAGGAGTCAGTGGGGACCAAATTTTGAAGGACCTTGAGAATCATGTGAGAATTTGGACTTCATCTTAAGGATGTGGAGATTTAAGTGGGATTGGGGATGCCTGTTCTGGCAGCTTTTGGGGATGGTTTTGGAGGCCTGAAATGCACCCAGCCTTCCACCCCATCTCAGGGGCTTTAATGGTACCCCAAATAAATAAATGCACAGGATAGGCTCAGGTTGGGGGAGCCTGGCCTGGAAGTTGGGGTGCTGGGTTCTGGGGTTCTGATCCCAGTTCCACCACCAGAGTGGGTGGGTCTCCTCTTCTGCCTCAGTTGAGGGTTCAGGGCTGGTAGGCTTCCTATAATTCTTCCCTTCTGGGGGTCTGCAAAAAGTCTTTGGAAGCTGTAGTTCCCCTCACCCCCACCCCCGACGCAATACTGTCTGGTGGCAGTCCCTGACTCAGTCTTGGTAGAGGCATTTTGTCTGAAATGGGCAATGTGGCCCTTTAAACGCCGGGAGACTCCATGGAGGTTTGAGAACGGTGGCCTCCAGGCCTGCAGCAACCACAGGGGATTTCTGTGAGTCTTACACACTTACATGTGAGGGCCATGTCCCAAGTAGGGGGTGTTGTTCCCTGGGATCTGAGCTGCATTTAGCCTGGGAACCTACCTCCTGAGCTTCCCAGGGGCTGCCAGGAGAGTTCTGTCTGTGCATCTCAGCCAGGAAGGACCAGTGACCACGCCTGGAGAACTTCCAATTTTTCAACATCCTTACCAATACTTGTTATTGTTTGCCTTTTTGATAGTAACCATCTTTATGGGTGTGGGGTGATAGTTCATTGTGGTTTTGATTTACATTTCCCTAGTGACACGTGATGCTGAGCATCTTTTTGTATACCCCTGTTGGTCATTTGTATATCTTCTTTGGAGAAATATCTGTTTATGTCCTTTGTGCATTTTTTTTCCAGTTTATTGAATTTTTTGTTGTTGAATTGTAGGACTTTTTATATATCCTGGATATTAACCCATTATATTTGTGGATATTTTCTTCTATTCCATAGGTTGGCTTTTCACTCTGTTGATTGTGTCCTTTGATGCACAAGTTTTCAGTTTTAATGTAGTCCCATTTATCTATTTTTGCATTTGTTGCTTGTGCTTTTGGTGTCCTATCTAAGAAATAATTGCTAAGTCTACTGTTACAAAGTTTTTTTACCTGTGTTTTCTCCTATATGAGTTTTGTAGTTTGGGATCTTATGTTTTTTTTTATTTTTAAGATTTTATTTATTTATTAGAGAGAGTGAGCAGGAGGGAGAGGGAGAGAGAATCTGAAGCAAACTCTGTGCTGAGTATAGAGCCTGATGCTGCGCTTGATCCCACCACGGTGAGATCATGACCTGAGCCAAAACCAAGAGTCGGATGCTTAACCAGTGGAGCCACCCAGGCACCCGGATCTTACGTCTTTGCAGGCATTTTAATGGCTTTATTGTTTTTATGACATATGTTTATTAGAAAAAATACTAACAATTCATGGGGCGCCTGGGTGGCTCAGTCGGTTAAGCGCCTGCCTTCGGCTCAGGTCATGATCTCCAGGTCCTGGGATCGAGCCCCACGTGGAGCCCCGCATCAGGCTCCCTGCTCAGCAGGGAGTCTGCTTCTCTCTCTCTTCCTCTGCCCCTCCTCACTGCTCATTCTCTCTCTCAAATAAATAAATAAAATCTAAAAAAAACAAAAAACTAACAATTCAGAAAAGCAGAGGAAGAAAAGAAAATCCTAATCCCACTCCCCCACTCCCCCAGAGGTAACCATCCCCTAAGAATATTTTACTGGGAAACTCTCCAGACAATGCCTTACTTTATCACTTCTCAAACTGTAACCTACACATGAATCACCTGAGGATTTTGTTAAATTCTGATTCCAAAGGCCTGAAGTAGGCCCAAGATTCTATAGTTCTTTTTTTTTTTTTAAGTACGCTGCACGCCCAGCATGGAGCCCAAGATTCTATTTCTAACAAGCTCTTAGGTGATGCTATTGCAACTGATCAGGAAACCATACTTTGAGCATCTGTAGTGTATATAAACACACATGCAGTTCTGTATGTTCTATGGGATCATCTATACATGACCTACTTAATAACCTGTGTTTTCTCCCCACTCAACATTTAGTGCCATGGAAATGCCAATAAATACAGAGCTCCCATTTCCTTTATAGTGATCATATACTATCCAATTTCATGGTAGGTTGCTAGTTCAACTAGTGCCCATGGATGAAATTCAGGGCACTACCAAATTGTCATTGTTATAAGTAACGCAGTAGCAAACATCTTTGTGACCATGTCTTTGTTTGCCTGGAGGTATTATTGTTACTTTGTATTTTTTTTAAGTTTATTTAATTAATCTCTACACCCAACTTGGAGCTTAAACTCACAACCCAGTGAGATCAAGAGTTGCATGCTCTTTGGACTGAGGCAGCCAGGTGCCCCCTATTTATTTGTTTTTCAAAAAGCCAACCAGAACTAATACATTCAAATGTGTTACTCCTAAAAGAAGTCACCTGGGAGGCTAGACCCTTAATCTCAAGGCTCTGCCATCCCCCATTGGTGGAGAGCAGAGCACTGTGGGATAAAGGTGGGATAGGCCTGGGTGTGTGATGAGGCAGGGGTGCCAGCAGAGTCGGCCCCCAGTTTTCAGCCTGGCATTGTGGATCTAGTGATCATTTAGTACCCGCAGCTCTCTGCAAGATTTGACTATCTTCCTGATTTTACAGATGAAGAAACTGAGAGGTAGGGAATACTAGCTTGCCCAGGGTCATGCAGGTGGGATGCGGTAGTGCCAGGGATGCGCCGACTCTGCATCTGCATGCTGTTTGCTTGAGTAACCTCGCAGGCCTGTCCTGGCCCTACCCCTTCCCCCAGCCACTCTGGTCTGGGCCCCCCTGCACAGGAGAAACCAGAATCCGTGAGCTGCATGGGCGCCTCTCCAGCCCCTCATCCCCTCCCCTCCTGCACTCTGCTCTAGATGCTGCGGAGCCAGCCCTGAACCCCACTCTCTGTTGTAGCCATACCAGCTGGAGAGGGAGGCCCCCTGAAGAGGCCTCCAGGCCAAAGGCTCTGTGGGCTGTGCAGGGTCAGGGCTTTGTTGGATGCTAATTTCAGGATTGCCTGGGTCTGGGAGATCCAGGGGGCTGGGGTTGTGGGGATGGGGAGGTCTTCCAGATCCCTGCCTCCTCCCTAGCCAGGCCGTGAATGGAGCTCTGAGGACATTGGAGACCCCAGGGTGGTCACTGACCAGTTGGACAGCAAGCATGTGCCAGGATGGGGGCTGTTGAGAGCACCAGACAGTTGCAGACAGCCCTGAGCTTGAATCCCAGCTGTGTAATGTGCTGCCTGTGGGACCTTGGGCAAATCACAGCACCTCTCCAGTCCCACTTCCCTCTGCTGTGAAGTAGGGATAAAAAAAAGGCTCTCCCTATAGGTTGCATATGCTTTAGGATGGCTACTATTAAAAAACAAAATAACAAGTGTGGGCAGGGATGCAGAAAAATTGGAACCCTTGTACCCTGTTGGGATTGTTAGATGGTACAGATGCTATGGAAAACAGTTGAGCAGTTCCTCAAAAAATTAAAACTATCCTATGATCCAGCAATCCGACTCCTGGGTATATACCCAAAATAACTGAAAGCAGGGTCTTGAAAAGATAGTTACACCCATGTTTATAATAAAGCAGCCTTGTTTACAATAGCCAAAAAGTAGAAGCAACTCAATTGTCCATCAACAGATGAACAGATAAACTAAATGTAGTCTACACATGCAATGGAATATTACTCAACCTTAAAGTGGAAGGACATTCTGACAGGCTCCAACATGGATGAACTTGGAGGATGTTATGCTCAGTGAAATAAGCCAAATAAGACAAATACTGTATGATTCCACTTATATGAGCTACTTAGTGTTGTCAAGATTATGGAAACAGAAAATAGAGTAGTGGTTGCTAGGAACTGGAGGGGTTATGACTTCATGGGTAATAAGGTTTCAGTTTTGCAAGATGTAAAGAGTTCTGGAGATGGAGGTTAGTGATGGCTGCACAATACTGTGAATGTGCTTAATACAAATGCAGTGTACACTTAGGAGTGGTTAAGGTTTTATGTTCTGTGTATTTTACCACAATTTCTTAAATTGGGGGAAAAAACAGTACATACCTCACGGGTTTCGTGAGGTGGTGCATGTGAACTATTACTAGTGTCGGGTCTGGGGACTTCCCAGACTTTCTGCCTCGTGGACCCAGGTGTTGGGGTGTGTGTGTGTTTGTGTCCTTGTGGGGAGTGCCATTCTGCATGAGGTGCTCAGTGTGGGGTTCGGAGAGACTTCCTGGAGGACTGCCTGGGGCCCTGCTCAGGGCGATCCTAGTGTTTGTGGGATGAGTGGATTCCAGACACTGGAAAGTCCCTGGCAGAAAAATCACTTCCACTAAAGGGCAGTTTGCAGCTCCACCTAGAGGACTTGTGATCAGAGCCATCCACATGGGGAGCACTCCCTGTTCATGGAGGCATGGAAGGAGAGACTTGGCCAGCTGCGGAGGAGACTCCTGCACAAGCCAGTGGGGTTGGCAGGGGCTGTCCTAGGCTCTGCGCCTCTCTGATGTGATCTAGTCCAGACAGCTACACGTAACAGGCCCGTGTGAAGGTGGGACCCAAGTCAGAGGGGGAGGTGGCAAGCAGGTGGGAAGGCTTGCTTCCAGCCCTCTCCTGAATGTCAGTAATAACAGCTGTTGCCATTTACTCTGGGCAAGCACTTTGTTAAATGCAGAACAGGCTTGACCTCAAATCCTTACTACAAAGCTGTGCAGCTGGTGCTCCTATATCCCCATTTTACAGTTGGGAACTGAGGTCAAGGGTTTAAGTCACCCGCTCGAGGTTGCCAGTAGATGGTAGAGCTGTGACTTGAATCTAGACAGTCTGGCTCCAGCCCTCCATACTGGGTGGAAATCTCCAAAATCCCCCTGCCCTAAGTTGGTTGCTTCCTACCCCACTCTGCCTGGACAACAGTTCCTGGTGTCTGACACTCTCACAGGTATGGATTCAGCTGCTGTCACCTCCCCTTGCCAGGTGAATCAGTGCTGTCCCCCTCCCTCTGGCTGGCTCCTTTGTGCAAGCAGGCCCAGTCTGCTTGCGTCCCCAGGGTCCAAAGATAAAACTGCAGACAACATTGGCTTTGATTGGGAGCCAGGCTGTCTGTTGCTCAATGCCCCCCTTCTTCCATTAAATGGGACCCTCCTTAAAAACTCTTGTCCAGGGCTTAAAGTTTTCCCATAGCTGAGTACATTTTGCCTTTTTGCAACAGTGTTTTTTTCCAGCCTAGCTCTCTGGGTGCCAAGACCTTGTCCACACGATTCAGTTTGTCCAAGTTCCCAGTCTAGTACCTGCAAGGCAATAAATTCTATCCCTAATGGTGGCAATGCTGTGGCTTCCTTTGTCCTCAGAGCTGAGCAGGATTATGGAGGAACCCCTGGCAGGGATGGTGATTTATCTAGAATGACCCATTTGCCTGGGGTGGCATTCATACCTTATAAAGGCACAGGGAGCTCTCACTTAGGGACACCTCTGTGCCAGGCAGGTTGCTAATTCATACAGAAGGTGGGAGATAAAGGATTGTGTTATTCCCATAGAAGAGACAAGGAGACTGAGGATTGAAGAAGATAAACCATGTGTTCAGAAGCCCAGATAGTCCCCTGTCTCTGCTGCTGCCCTTGAGGCTCTGTGTCAGTTGGTGGTCTGACAGCAATATTCATTCCACCTACTGCTTGGTAGAATAACTACCTTTAAGCTTTCTCCCCACTGCCACCCTGGGAGTGGGCCTTGCATGTGCTGTTTTACGGATGAAGAAGGTGATTAGGGGCTTCCCAGCATCCTACCGGGGAAGGGACACACCAGGACAGGGTGGTGGTCCTTTTGGCCCCCCTTGCTCTCCAGGTACCTTCCCACCTCCACCGCCCTGGACTGTGGTCTGTGTAGCCCTCCTGCTTGCCTCCTTGGAGGAGCTGTCCCAGGCCCCAGTGAAACTGTGATTCACAGAGGCCGGCCGACTAGCTGGCCTGGTGGAGGCTGGGCTGGGGCCAGGTACTTTCCAGTGTCTGTCCACAATTGGGAAACCTTCCTTGAGTGACACCTCCTGCTGAGGGTGCCTCTTGGTCCTCTCTGCCCTGGTTCCCCTCCTGGCCGTGAGGCCACTCCTCTCCTTTTCCCTGGAAATCACATAGGCAACGCACTTTTTTTTTTTTTTTTAAGATTTTATTTATTTATTTGACAGGGAGCACAAGTAGGCAGAGCAGCAGGCAGAGGGAGAGGGAGAAGCAGGCTCCCCACTGAGCAGGGAGCCGACGTGGGGCTCAATCCCAGGACGCTGGGGTCAGGACCTGAGCCAAAGGCAGATGCCTAACCGACTGAGGCACCCCGGCAATGTACTTTTTGACTGTCCTATTGCAGTGACAACTTAATCCTTAACCCAACCCTATAAGGCATGACTCTTAACCCCAGAGGAGGAAACTGAGGTTGGTTCAGAATCTGGAACTTAAACTCTGGGCGTGCAAAGTGCATAACATGGGCTGAATACTTTTTATTTTATACTTTTTAAGCTTTCTTAGCTTAAGTTCTAACTTAGGAAACTTTGCTTTCATATACTGTGCTTTGGTTGTATCCAAAAACTCATCATCAAACCCAGGGTCACCAAGATTTTCTCCTATTTTATATTCTAGAAGTTTTATTGTTTTGCATTTCACTTTTAGGTCTAAGATCTGTTTTGAATTCATTTTTGTGAACGGTGTAAGGTCTGTGTTTGTTTATTTATTTTTTTGGTCTAGTTGTTCCAGCACCATTGATTGAAAAGACTGTCCTTTCTCCATTGAATTGCCTTTGCTTCTTTGTCAAACATCAGTTGCTTATATGCATGTAGGTCTATTTCTGGGCTCAGTATTCTGTTCCATTGATCTGTTTGTCTCTTCTTTTGCCAGTACTTCACTATCTTGATGAGCACACCTTTGTACTAAGTCTTGAAATCAGGTAGCATCAGCCCTATGGGCTTGTTCTTCAGTATTGGGTCTTCTGCCTCTCCATGTGAACTTTAGAATCTGTGTGTAGACATCCACAAAAATAACCTTGTGGGATTTTTTTTTTTTTTTTTTAAGATTATCTGACAGAGAGAGACATGACAGAGAGAGACACAGAGAGAGAGGGAACACAAGCAGGGGCAGAGGGAGAGGGAGAAGCAGGCTTCCCTCTGAGCAGGGAGCCCGACGTGGGGCTCGATCCCAGGACTCTGGGATCATGACCCGAGCTGAAGACATCTGACAAAAAACTGAGCCACCCCGGTGCCCCAACCTTGTGGGATTTTGATTGAGATGGCATTGAATCTATAGCTCCAGCTGGGGAGAACAAACATCTTAAAAATGTCCCTGACATGGAATTTCTCATCATTTATTTAGGTGTTCCTTGGTTTTCCTCAGAGTTTTATAGTTTTCCTTATATAGATTTTCTACATATTTTGATAGATTTATACCAAGGTGTTTCATTGTTTTGGTCCTAATGTAAATGGTATTATGGTTTTAATTTCAAAAAGGTAATACATGGTGCACAGCAAACAACAATAACAACAACAACAACAACAAACCCAAGAGATACAGACTGGTTTACAGTGAAAAGTAGCTTCCTTTCTATATCCTATTCCTTGAGCCTCTATTTTCAACTATCCAAAGACATTCACTGATGCTAGGTTCTTGTGGGTCCTTCTAGAGATTGTATGTATATACTCGAGCTTCTATTAATAATTATTATTAATTCAACAAACATCCATGAGCATTCGATATGGGCCAGGCACAGGAGATGGGGCAGAGAACAAGAGGGAGTCCTGCTCTCACGGAGCTGACATTTATTGTAGTTGGCACCACCAACGATATCTCCAGTCCCCACGAGGTCTCTGCCTAGCAGGTATTATTATCCCTGTGGGAGGGCTGAGGGCCAAAAGAGGACTCTCAGGGGCCAACTGAATTGACCCAGAGCTTAAGCAGAGAGGCTGGTCCTGCCAAGAGCTAGGGGCAGGGCTGATGCTGCTTAAGGCCAGAGGAAGCAGGTTCTGGAAGGGAGGGCTTCTTGCCAAGGCAAATAGGTACCAATGAGGAGGAGGCAGCTTAAGGAGGCTGCTAGCCCAGTCTGGGGCCAGATTCATATCAGAATAAGACTTAGAAATCCTGTTACTAGGTGGCTGCATTTTAATTCCTTAATTTTGTTTCCTCTCTAGCTTCTTAGACACATTCTTCTGGGGACCAGCCTACCCGTGTTTGGCTGACCCTAGGAGAAAATGGATTTATCCATACTGAGATCGACATTCCACGGGCGTGGCCAGGATGTCCCCAGAGGCATAGAAGGGGTCGTGCTCAGGACAGGCTGTGATGAAGAGCCAAAGAGAAGCAGTGGGCTGCTGAGGACTGAGTATCTGAGTGACAAGTCTGGGCCAAGTTGGCTTCCCCACCTGGGTTTCCCTGCCAGGTTGGAGGTAACTTTCTAGACATGGCACTAGGCTCTCTGGCATCCCGTTTCCCACCTCTGCCTCAGACACCGGGGCCAGTGGATGCCCTACAGCCACCTGTATGCTGCCCTCCACCCATCCCCCAGCCCTGCTAAGAATATTTGCATCCAGTTATTGTCTGTTTCTCATATATGTAGTAACAGTAGCTCCTCACTGACCAGGATGAGGGCCAGTGACTGATGATTCCATTCCCATTTTATAGATGAGGAAATGGGGCTCTGAAGCAAAATCTTTGCTTGTGCTGTAACACTACATTGCCTCTGTAGGGTCCTAGCACCCAGGATAGGGGCACACACAATAGCAGTCCTTGTCCCCAACTTGATAGGTGTGTAAGTGCCTCACTTAAGCAGCTCAGATGCTCTGGCTGCGCTGAGACCCTTCCCCTCTGTTTGGCCCTGGGGTAATTCCCTGACTCTCACCTCTCCCAGTGGCACTGCTTTGGGCCATTTCTGACTTGATTATATTCTCAGGGCCCACCCTGTGGAGACAGGGTTATTCCTTCACAGGGTTCAACCGATTTTATGGTTCTTGTTAGAAATTGTCACGTACGGCCCGTTCAGAAAGATTGCAGTATTTTATCAATGAACATGTATCAGACATATGTACCTCTTACCAAATACATGTCTTTAATTCCTAGAGGCAGAAAGGACTCACTTAACATGATGATTACGTTCTGTACAAATGTGAGCACTGTGTCCTGCAGCCTCTGCTTCTGAATGGTACCAATTTGAGTAGAAGATGGTTTTGTTTTGTTTTTTAATTTTTATTTGACAGAGAGAGACACAGCGAGAGCGGGAACACAAGCAGGGGGGAGTGGGAGAGGGAGAAGCAGGCTTCCCGCGGAGCAGGGAGCCCGATGCGGGGCTCGATCCCAGGACCCTGGGACCGTGACCTGAGCCGAAGGCAGACGTTCAATGACTGAGCCACCCAGGCACCCCGAAGATGGTTCTTTATATAGCTGCACCCCCTGGAATAGACCAGGCCAATGCCTGGGTGGCCAACATCCTGAAGGGACAGTTCTTAAAAGGGCCCGGGACTCCTTTCCATGTAGGCATAGCTCAAGGGGTGAGGGTCCTCTCAGCCCCTCCAGGCACATGAGTCCCTGTTAGACACGCCTTAGAGGCTGTCTTCCTTTATCACCTCCAGCTTTTGCCTCCAACACGTCTTGCACATCAGTGTTCCCTAAATTAATGTGCTCATCAGGTCACTCCCCAGCTCAAGAATCTGCAATGGCTCCCTGCTGCATGTCACATCAAGAACTGCCTGGCTTTTAAGGCCATCGGTAGTCTGGCCTTATCTTGCCTGTTCAATATAGATTCCCATGATACCCCGACACAGCTTCTTTGCTCCAGATAAACAACCTTCTCTTTGACGTCCAGAGTATCTGCCACAGGGGCCTCCTCTCCATGCCTTGTTCACTTTATTCCCCACTTCTACCTTTTCAGGCTTTTCTCATCCCCACTCTCTGTCCTTCATCTTGTAACCTAATTGTCTACCCCGTTGCGTTGCGTGAAGTCTTCTTTGAGCAGCTGGCTAACTCCAGTCCATCCCTTCTCCGAACACTTACGGTATTTATTGTTCCCAGTATAGAAACTGGCCTTTAACTGTCCTGTAGATGGGCTTTGGGCCTGCCTCCAAAGTCACCAACTAGACTGTGATCTCCATAAGGAGAGACTACCAGAGTCTAGGATGGTTCTGGGCATATGGTGCCTGCATACGAGCCATTAACTGTGAGGCAGTGCACGTGGTCTGTAACCCTCAGGCAAGACAACAAATGGACGACAGGCTCTCAGTGTTACCACAGTCCATAGATTGTAAAATATACTTTCCCCCACTCCCCACATTTTAATGTCTCTGAAATCAGGATCAATGGCATATCATAATTTAATTGACAGCTCAGTTCCCCCTCTCTGTTTCTTAATGGAATATAAAATATTGGTGCATTTTACACTCGTGCATTAGACTTGATGAAAAGAACATTACTTGATGGAAATGCTGTTACTGGTTGACATGAGAATCTGTTGAGAGCGGTTTCTGGATTGGACCTGGGAGAATGCATTTGGGAGAAGTGAGGCGATGTGGGAAAGATTTGGGAGAAGTGGGGGATGCTGGGAGGGATGAGGGATGCTGGGAGAAGTGGGGTGTGCTGAGAAGGAAGGGGAGGGTGCCCTACTGGGCTCAGAAACTTCCTGAATCACTCTGAATTGATTCAGCTCTTACTCTTCCATTCTCCTATCCCCCCGCCCTGTGTATATGCTGCTTCAGAGGCTGATCCCTTGTTAATTGGAATATCTGTGCCTGTGGGGTGGCAACAGTGGGCCAAGAGGCTGTCTTCCCTCACCTGTGAGGAGCCTTCTCATGGCCTTGGATTCATGGATGCCTCTGCCCAGCTGGCTGCCCAGCTGGGAAGACAAAAAAAAAAACTGAGCTCCCAGCCAAGCATAAGCCCAGACAGGGAGGTACGAGGGGAGACCGAAGGGCAAGGGCCACAGACTGTCTAACCTCTGAGGAAGCACAGAAAACCAACCCATCCGTGGTGAGGAGGAATGGCTCCTTTCTAGGCCCAGCGGCCCCCAGCTCTGGCCAGAGTGTCCTGCCCTGACCAGCTGAGGTCATGCATGCAGTCTCTGGGTGGTGACTCTGAAGTTGTAGGGTGCTCAGGTCACCCCTCCAGCTCCAGATCCTCCTGGGCTCCATCCCCTGAGCCAGGCCTCTCTCGGCTGCACAGGCGGTTCCTCTGACTTTAGAAAGCTGCTGAGTGGGGGAATGTGGTCTTTTCCTTTCTCCTGCAGGCTGTCCTCTAACGCAGTTATCAGCAAGGGCTTTGGGGCCGAACATACTTAGATTTAAAATACATATATTTTTTAAGATTTTATTTATTTATCAGAGAGACAGAGGCAGGCAGAGGGAGAAGCACAGGCTGCTTGCTGAGCAAGAAGCCCGATGTGGGACTCGATCCCAGGACCCTACGCTTAACCGACTGAGCCACCCAGGCGTCCCCATACTTAGATTTAATACTTGCTCTCCCACTTGGCTACAATGTGACCTTGGGCAAGTTGTCAAACTTTCTGAGCTTTGTTTTCCTCATCTGATTTTTTTTTTTTTTTGGTTAGTAGGTGGTGATTTTAATAATAGCAAAGGGAATTTACATATGAAAGCTTGTCCTTTTTTTTTTCCACATGTGAATTCTTTTTTGTTTTTAAATCAGTATGGTTAACATACAGTGTTCTATCAGTTTCAGGTATACAGTATAGTGATTCAACAATTTCATACATTACTCAGTGCTTATTGCGAAAGTGTACTCTTAATCCCCTTCACCTGTTTCCCCCAGCCACCTCCTCTCCCAACCATCAGTTTGGTTTCCTCATCTTTAATACTCTGGTGTTGGTGTGTATGTTTGTGTGTGTGTGTGTGTGTGTGTAGGGATTAAGTGACAAAGTGACTAACATTAGCCACATTATTATCATCGTTGTCCCGTTAGCCCTTTATTCCATCGAAGGTAGTCCCAGCTTCATCTTGTTGACCCCTACCAATGTTATAAACACAAGTTTTATGGGCCCAAACATCCCTGAAGCAGAGGCAGCACCCTCTGTGTGTCCATCCCTCATCCCTGACAGAGTTTGGGCTCTTTTCACCTCATTCTACTGGTTTTCACTGGGCATTTCCTATATGTCCACTGGGGACTCTGCCTGGTGAATGCCAGACCTCTAGTTCCATTGGAGAAATAAGGCGGGAGCCATGCAAAGTTAAGGCTAAAATAACCTAAACAAAGAAAAAGAAATAAAAGGGAGTTTCCTTTCCAGCAAGATGGAAGATTTGATAGTTTGTGGGGCAAACTATAAAATCCAGAAACTTAGGATAGAAAACAGCACACTTTTTGGGGCGCCTGGGTGGCTCAGTCGTTTAGCATCTGCCTTCGGCTCAGGTCATGATCCCTGGGTACTGGGATCGAGCCCCGCATCGGGCTCCCTGCTCGGCGGGAAGCCTGCTTCTCCCTCTCCCACTCCCCCTGCTTGTGTTCCCTCTCTCACTGTGTCTCTCTCTGTCAAATAAATAAATAAAATTAAAAAAAACACACACACTTTTTATGCATAGCTGAGCTGCATAGAAATAGGATAGCCCTTGGGCAAGAGACATAAAAGAAGTTGAGAGCCTTTTTGGGGAGGGAGTGAGGCTGTTTCGCCTGCCCTGACGGCCCTTTGCTGGTCTGGACCATGCAGGGACTTGGGTTTGAATAGCCACAGACACAGGGACAATGTTTTGATCCTACCTGAAGTAGAGAGGTAGAACTGTGACTCCCACATACAGCTGGGACCCTCCAGGGTTTAAACTTCCAGTGAAAGGCCAGAAAAAATACACTAACCTTCAAAGGCAGAGGAGAAGGAAGCCTCTTCTAACCTGGCCTGGTTGGGGAAGGCCTCTTCTGAGAAATTTATAACTACACTCCTGCCCTCTTTTGAATTCGGGATCCAGTTTACACAACTCATGTGATCCTAGAGTGTCTAGGCCAGGAAATGAACATAAAAGCTGTTCCTGGCTGGAAAGTTATATATAGAGACAGAAAGTAGAGTGGTGGTTGCCAGGGGATGAGAGGGGGGAAATAGGGAGCTGTTTAAAGGACATAGAGTTTCTGTTTTACAAGATGAAGAGTCCTGGAGATTGGTTGCACAACAGTATGAAAGTACTTAACACTACAGAACTGTATGCTTAAAAATGGTGAAGATGGTAAGTTTCATGTTGTGTGTGTTTTGCTACAATAAAAAAAAAAAAGCAAGCTATTTCTGACTGGTGTCTTTTTGGGACACCTGGCAGAAGCAAAAGCAGAACCTCTTCGGAGGGATACACCTTCAACCCAGCCTGCTCAGGCTGCCTGTAGGATGCTTGTTGAATTTGAGCAAAAAGCCCAAATTACAAAACACACTAGGAAACTAGTGACTAGGAGGGAGTCAGCAGCAAGAATGAAAAAGAAAGCTAGAGGATAAATGTCTCCAGATGTTTACTGTGGAATTATTCATAATGTCAAAAACTAAAACCAAAACAAAACCCACCAGCACAAAAAACAGCTGGAAATAAAGCAAAAGTCCCACAGCCAGGAAATATTCCATAGCCATTAAAAGATTCGGAAGGATTTCCCTGAGGGATTTTATTATGGAGTGAGAAAAGTAAGGAATGGAGATGGGTGCTTATAGGATCCCATTTTCGCAAAGCAGCCCCACAGAAAGCAATACTTGACCCCACACCCCACACTTGTAGATATGTGTGTATTTCTAAATCTATGAGCATGAAAAAGGGAGGGAAGGCTGCCCAGCAGGGTTGCTTGGGTAGGGCTGCAGGAGAAGGAAGGGGGAAGGGAAAAGGAAAAGGATGAGAAAAAAGAGGTCCCAAGACTGCACTGAAAATATCTACAACACTTGGCCCTCAGCATGCCTGCTATAATCGCATTTATGGAGGGTGATCTCTGAATGTGTTTGTGTCTATAGGATAACAAAATTATGATACTGACTTGGAGATTTGCCTACTGTGAAGTGGGGGGACAAGTTCTGTGGATCTGGTTATTTTATTCTATTAATGCAAGCGAGCAAACTTTATATGTGTTTGTATGTCCATGTGGATTAGTGTGAGCAAGGAGAAAGATGTGGAAGGACAGGTGTTGGCACGGGTAATACCGCAAAGGAGAGAGGGAGCGGAAGGAAGTGTTACGAGGAAGAGGGTCAGATCTGGTGTCCTTATAAGAGACACAAATACATCTTTGTTTTATTTGTGATAACAAACTTCCATTGATTTGGAACAGGAAAAATGCCCAAGAAGGACAATTAAAAACAAATGAGTGAGCCAATGAAACACTTTCATACATTTTTTTTTTTTTAAGATTTTTTTAATCATTTTTTTGGCACAGAGAGTGAGAGCGAGAGAGACAGCAAGCACAAGCAGGGGGAGCGGCAGGCAGGGGAGAAGCAGGCAGGGGAGAAGCAGGCTCCCTGCTGAGCAGGGAGCCCGATGCGGGGCTCGATCCCAGGACCCTGGGATCATGACCTGAGCCGAAGGCAGCCGCTTAACCGACTGAGCCACCCAGGCGCCCCCATACATTGGTTTTAAGAATGTTAAGTGTCTTCTCTCCTTGAGGGCCCTTTTGCAATAGCTTTCAAGAATGTAAATGTACTGGATGTGCCTATTCGTTAACCCAGCAATTCTGCTTCTACCCATGCGTTTCCCCAGGGGCACACTGCTGTCAGTCCCGAGAGTCATTGCAGCATTATCTGTGGAAGTGAAAGATTAGAAACAGCCTAGATGTTCATCAACAGGAGACGGATGAAGTCAGTCATGGTCTATACACAGGGGAATACTTAACAGCTAATAGGAAAAAAGTGAGACTGTCACTATCTTCTAGGTAGGTTGAGCGAGAAGAGCAGAACAGGTTTCTTTGCATTTCCTAGGGCTGCAGTGGGTGGCTTAAAACAACAGACATGTTTTATCTCACAGGTGGGAGGCTGGAAGTATGAGATCAAGGGCCATGCTCCCTCTGAATGCTTGGAAATGGGGGTCCTTCCTGGCTTCTTCCTAGATTCTGGTGGTTCCCGAAATCCTTGGCATTTTTTGGCTTGTAGCTGCATCACTATGGTTCTGTCTCAGTCTTCATCTGGCTTTCCTGTGTGCGTCTCTCTTCTCTTAGAAGGACTTCCACTGTTGGATTTAGGGCCCCCCTTCATCCAGCATGACCTCATCTTAACTGATTACATCTGTAAAGACCCCATTTCCAAATAAGGTCACATTCTGAAGTTCCGGGTAGCCGGGGACTTTGGGGGCCATTCTTCCACACACTTTAAGCGCTGCGGTGTACTACGGTTGGATTAAAAAGGAAGAGGGAGAGAGAGATGCTTGTTTATGTCAACACTCTGGAATGGGAGGAGAAAGCAGAGGTTGTGGAGAGTGTACCTAGGAGATGTCTCTGGAAGAAAGCACGTGAGGTCCAGAAGGAGAACTGTGACAGGGAAGGGAGGGAAGAGGATTTCAGTTGGAGTTCCTTCCGTTTGTGTTTGGCTTTGAGACCCACTGGGAGAGTCTGGGGGATTGGGTGAGGAGGAAGGAAGCTGCGGGGGCTGATAGAACCCAAGGTTGCTCACACCCTGTACCTCTCTGTTGAGGATAGACAGGCCTGACCGCCAGCCTCTGGGCCCCTGACTCTGATAATGAATATTTCTGCAAGTTCTGGAACAATCCTCCTTGTCTAGGCTGGGTCCTCTCATGAGGTACATGGAGCTGTTTGTCCTCATTTGTTAGAAGGGTGGTGAAGGCCCCTTCAGGTTCCTGCTCCAAGAAGCCTGTCTCCTGTCCTTTCTGTCCTGCTTGCTGAGGCACCTCCTCCCCCCGCCCCCAGCCTGCTATGTGACCAGGCCTCCCCCTCAGTGTCAGCTGCTCCAGGCTGGGGCTCGAAGCTTTTCCTCTTTGTGTGCGAAGCCCTGGGCACACGGGAGAGGCTCCCTTACAAATGCTGCATGTAGAACAAAATTTAACCCTGCTGTGGAGACTTCATGACCTACTTAAAAAGTTTCCTGTTCTTAGACAAGGAAGTATGGACATGAGTGGGGCCAGTCCTGAGTCAGACTGGGCACGTGTGAGTAGGGAGGAAGGGATGTGGTCTGGTGAGGGGGCTGGCAACTCTCCCCTGGCCCCACACCTTCCCTTTCCAAGTGACTCAGGGACAGGGGCTGCATGTCTCATTCTTCCTTAGCTGTGACAGTGATGCAGGATAGCAGAAAAGATACCCCAGCCCTTGGCTGCACACCTCCCTGTGTCTCCTCATGATACGCATGGCTAGGAATTCAGGGGGGCTTGTGTTCCAGCAGGGGGGAGAGATGTGAAGCTACAGTGAATGATTGTTTAATCACAGGTGCACTGGTTGTTACAAGCACAGATCCATATTGCTTGTGGAAGGTGTAACAAAACAAATCTGACCATGAGCCGGAATGGGTCACCTGTGCGCCCGGGCCTGTGAGGCGCAGGGACACCCTCACCGGCACCCTTGAAAGAGCGAGTCTCGAACCCAAACTCAACAAGTCTGAGGGCAAAGCTCTGCAGGAAAATGGGCCTTGAGTGACCAAGATGCTCCCCATGTGGGGACCTCTGCAAACACTCCCATGTCCCCTCTACCACTCCTCCTCCCACACCCAGCTTGAGAACCAGTTCCCCAAGCTCCATTTTCAGATGAGGAAAGTGAGGTCTAGAGAAAGGAAATGATTTGCGCTCTGGGTCCCAACCCAGGAAGGGAGTCAGTAAGGAGAAGCCAAGGCTAAGTTTCCTGGCACTCTGCATGGGTCTGCCCAAGTCCCCAGAGTTCGTCCTCCATGAGCCAAAAACTTAGACACAAAGCTGCTCTGTTCACCAAGAATTCCATTTTCCCACATTGTTCTCCACTAGGGACATTCCTGAATTGGTAAAAAAAAGGGACTGGTTCAGCCCACATCCTGGCAGTTGATGGGCTGTGCAGGGTCTAAACTGGAATCTGAATGTTGGAGACAGAAGGAGTTAGACAAAGTTCCAGACTTGAAGGAGCTCCCAGCTCAGAGATGAGACAGACCAGATGCACAGGACACTGTGATCAGGCCAAAAGACAAGGGGCACCAGGGGTCTGGGGGCACAGGGACAGCCCCCTTGGAGAGGGGGGACATCTGGAACAAGCAGAAGGCTGGCAGCCTTTTGTGGGTCAAGGGTGGCATGTGAGAATCTGGGTGGAGATGTAGGCGTGGAGGAGGGAGAAGGTGGGAGGCCTGGCATGTGAAGAGGGAAGGGCATTCTGCTCAAGGAACAGCAAGTCCAAAGGGATTGAGGCCAGTCAGACATCATGGAGGGAGGCTTGTTGCAGAGTTGGTGGCCTGACCATCCTCTGGCGATCCTGGGTCCATGGAGCAAAGCATCATGAAGGTCTTGTTCTGTAAGAGGGGAAGGCTGGCTGTCCTATGGGAGGAGGGCTGTTCGAAAACTCTCTGAGGACAGACACCCCTTAATAGGTTGAGAATAGCAGAGAGCCCTCGTCTTTCCCCTCAAATACATGTCTACTTACATGCAATATTTTTGAGGTGTTTTTTTTTAAAATTGTGGGAAAATACACACAACATAAAAATGACCAATGTAAGCATTTTTAAAAAGGATATGACTCAGTAACATTGAGTGCATTCACAATGTTGTATAACCATCACCACTATCTATTTCTAGAACTTTTTCATCATCCCAAACAGAATCTCTACACCCATTAAACAGTAACTCTCCCTTCCCCGCTTTCCCCAGCCCCTGGCAATCACCGTTCTACTTTCTGTCTCCATGAGTTTGCCTGTTGTAGGAACCTCAATTTATGTGCAATGTAAAGAAAGCATATTGAGGGGGCGCCTGGGTGGCTCAGTCGTTAAGCGTCTGCCTTCAGCTCAGGTCATGATCCCAGTGTCCTGGGATCGGGCTCCCTGCCCGCATCGGGCTCCCTGCTCAGCGGGAAGCCTGCTTCTCCCTCTCCCACTCCCCCTGCTTGTGTTCCCTCTCTTGCTATGTCTCTCTCTGTCAAATAAATAAATAAAATCTAAAAAAAAAAAAGTATATTGAGGTAAAATTAATGTGCAGTAAACTACACAAAAGTGCATGATTTGCTAATTTTGAATATTTATACCAGAACCCAGACAATGACTATATCAATCACTGCCAGGAGTTTCTTTTCACCCTTTGAAATTCCTCTCTTCCTACCCACCCTCCCTACACAGCCACTAGTTTGCTTTCTGTCCCTATGGATTAGTTTGGATTTTCTAGAATTTTGAATAAATGGAATTACACAGTAGTAATCTTTCTTTGGGGGATGTCTGGTTCCTTTCACTCAGTGTAACTATTTTGAACTTCACCCATATTGTGTGTATCAATAGTTCATTCTTTCCGTTGTATTGGTCTATCATTTTTTTTTATCCATTCACCCGCTGGTGTATATTTAGGTTGTTTCTAGCTTTTGGTGTTAGTAAATAGAAATAGTTGGTTTTTATATGTTGATCTTTTCTCCTGAGACCTCGCTGAATTTGTTTCTTGGTCATCTTGTTCCCAATTTTAGGGGGAAAACATTGAGTTTTCACCATTTAGCTGGAAGTTTCTCATAAATGCCCTTTTTCAGGTCGAGGAAATTGCCTTCTATTCATTTGTAATTTGCTGAGAATTTCTACTGGGAGTGGATGTTGGATTGTGTCAAAGGGGCCAAAATCTGCCATTTACTGAAGATGATCATCTGGTCTTTCTTTTTTAGCTTGCTAACAGGGGGAATTTACAGTGATTGGTTTTCAAATATTAAATCAACTCTTCATTCCTGGTATTGCATGAGACTAAGAGATTAGAAGTGGGGATCCTAGCTCTTGTCCCCCAGTGAGACCCAGCTTTGGGCAGTCATCCCCATAGTGGGAGGGAGGGGGCAGTTGGCAAAGTTGGGGAGAGAGAGCGCTGCCAGACACAGCAGTCTTGGCTTGCCCAGGGGAGCAGCCCCAGGGGAGCCACCCCAGGGGAGCCTCCAGCTAACTGGGGGTGAAAGAGGCTGCCTCACCCCACAGTATGTGTGGGTGAGGCGGCCTCTGTTCTTCCTCGGTCTTGCCTGGGAAGACACCAGAGACTTGCCCTAGGCATGGCGTGCTACCCTTGAGCTTCCTGGAGCCCCAGGCTCTATATCTGCTGCCAAACCAAGATGGTGGTAGCCGGCTGTGGGTTTTGGCCAGTCTGCGCACCTCATGAGGGGGTCCCCTGGTGTAGTGGGCAGTGGCCTGTGGTCAGGGGGCTTGTGGGCAGTTCTCTGTGAAATGAAGGTCATGATTTTTCTTTTCTGGGCTGCTGTATTCAGTGAGCTCATGGCGACAAACCACTTAAATGAGACTAATGCATCCAAGCCCCAGATTTAAATCCAGATGCCCCTACTCACTAGCTGTGTGTTCTTCGGCCAGTGGCTGAATCTCTCGTCTCCTCATTTGTAAAACAGAGATAATGATACTGCGAGATGTGGGGCACTCACGATAACTCAGTGTCCTGCAGATGGGTGAGCACGTGTGCCTCAAGCAGCTGGTGCGGTGTCTGGCACATGGAAAATGCTGCATGATCTCCTAGGTGACCAGAGCCATTGCAGCTGCAGCGGAGACTGTCCTGGAGCTTGAGGAGCCACAGAGGGGGCCAGGGGAGGGAATGGGGCCTTGCAAGGGGACGGGAATATACCCTGCGCTGGCTTACATTTGCAGTGGTGTATGTTTGAGCCGTGTGCCTCCATTGCTGACTGGTGCGATCCTTGTGCCCACTTGGGTACCCGTGGGAAAGGGGGGCTCAGAGCTAGAACTAGAATTGGAACCCAGATGCCCCTGGTCATTTTGAGAGGTCTGAAAGGAGAAGGATCTCCACAGGGTTGATGTTAACTCTGGCTCCAAATTGAGAGGAAGGAGCTGAGAGAGGGAGCTGGGGAAGGAGAAAGGAATCAGGTAGCCAAGAAAACTCTTGGTGTATTCTCTCCTTCCCCATCTTGCCTGGTTTTCCTTCTACTTCTTGGGGGGCGGAGTGTTCAGCTGACCTACTTTTCTGTTGGCATTTCAGCATCCTGCCCAAATGTCCAATTCATTCATTCAGATGTTATTCGTCAGATGTTATGGTCTCCTATGTGCAAAGCTATGTGCTCTGGGGACATAGTGGTGAGACCAGAACAAGGCTCCTCTTCAAGAAAAGACAGATAACGCACAAGTGAACACAGTTAAGATAATGTCAGAGTGGCCAGTGCTATGCAGAAATGCCATGAAGGTATGGGGCAGGGAATGACCTGGGATGGTCAGAGAAGGCCTTTCTATGCAGGTGATATTTGAGTTGACAAGAAGGAGCCAGCTGGGTAAAAAATCTGGGGTGGAACATTTAGGCAGAGGTAACAGGCAAAGTCCTTAGGGAGGAGTCAGGCTGACGTGTGGCTGGACAGTCAGTGCCGAGGACAGTGGGTGGAGCTGGGGGAGGGGTCACCTTGTAGCCTGCCCGGAAGTCAGGGGAGCAGTTAGGATTTATTCTAAGCGCAGATTCCAAGATTCTTCTGGAAATGAAAAAAAAAACGCTTGTATTCTTCCCTTATCTTCTCTCTCTCGTGATTTTGGGGGCCTCTTGTTTAGAAACACATCTGAGGCGCTCTCAGAACAGGAGGCAAGGGTTGGCATCCACCAGATCCCCTTCACCCACTGTTGTACAAATTTCCCGGCAGCTGTGGGGTGGGAAGGCTGCAACAACAGCAGATCAGTGTCCTCCTGCAAGCCGCCTTGCCAGAGATGTTTGGGAGGTTACACCCCTCCCCCAGGCAGGGGGACCACTGACTAAACCAGGGCCCAGCCTCCTTGCCTCAGTCGGGAGGACTCTGTGGTGCCATTTAAGAACGCTTCAGAGCCTCCGAGACTGCCCTTCCCTATCCTGCTCCCATTACTTCCTCACGGGTTCCTCCTGAGAGCACGCCCTCAACAACTCATGTGACACTGAAACCCTGTCACAGGCTCTGCTTCTGGGGAAGCCAACCTCAGGCCATTAGGGGTCATGTATTTTTTGGTTTAGAAATTGGGGTTCTGGGATCAGAGGACCAGGGGACCCCTCAGGGTTGTTCCTTGCAGCTCTGAAAGTCTCTAGAAATGCGTGATTTACTCAGTCACACAAGTTCATGGCAGAGCCCTCCCACAAACCATTCAGAGCCGTGAGGCACCAGGGTAGGGTGGGGCCTACTGGTGAATGTGGTACAGAGGCCAGGGCAGCAGCTGTGGTTTACCAGCAGCTGTGCTCCCAGATGAGGCTCCGTCTCAGGTAAGGCTCCCTCTGCCTTCATTAGTCCAGAGACCTTGGTGGCCTGAATTCTAGCCCTTTCCCTCGGTTTCAGCATGATTCACTCTAAAGCGAGAGAGATTGGCAGCTCAGAGACAATGGTCCTGAAAAGAAGATGCTTGTTAATCCAAGTAAATCTGTAATTTGATGGACTTTTTTTCAGGGTGATAAAGTGAGTTGGAAAAATGCAAACAGCACAAGTCTATAGGTTTTGAGGTCATTCGGGAGTCATATATCAGGAGATTCCTTAGCTTTCCCAGGGATTTGCTTCTCCCCGCCCCTGTCTCCCCAGAATCAGACCACACATGCGGAGAAATGCTCAGTGTCTTCCTCAGGTTCCTGCAGCAGGCCTGTCAAAGGTGTGAGTCACTGGAGGGGAAGGTGCTAAAGCTAAAGAAATAATTTTGCTAAAAGTGCATTTAAAAAAAGAACAGACTGATGATTGAGCTAAAGTAAGCTCTCAGATATATGGCTTATTTCTCAGAAGAGTGGAGGACTTTATATGCTTTAATAATTTTTTTTTTTAAGATTTATTTCTTTTAGAGGGGGGAGGGGCAGGGGGAGAGAATCTCAAGCAGACTCCCTGCTGAGCATGGAGCCTGAAATGGGGCTTGATGCAGGGCTCGATCCCATGACCCTGAGATCAGGACCCACGCCGAAATCAAGAGTCAGATGCCTCACCGACTGAGCCACCCAGGTGCCCCCTGTTTTAGGAAATTTCTACGCCATCTCCTAAAGGGTCGGCATCACTGTTGGTTCATGCAGCTTTGTAGGGTAGGTCTGGGGATGGCTCAGGGAGGCACTCCTGAAGAGGGGTGGCCACCATGGACTGGGCCTCATCTGGTCTCTGCCCTGACCCTTCAGGGAACCTGGGGCAAATCCTTTACCTTTTCCCAGACACAGTTCTCTCTCCGTAAAGTGAATGGAGTTGGCTATTCCATGAACCTTGGTACTCAGTGTGGTCCACAGACCAGTACCACCTGCAACAGCTGGGAGCTTGTTTAGAAATGGAGAGTCCCGGGCCCCATTCCAGAGCTCTCCGAATCCAAATCTGTATTTTAACAAGATTCCCAGCTGATTTATACACATCACAGGTCGAGATGCCTTGCTCTGGACCAGATTACTCAAATGTGTCCTTAAACTATCACCTTGGAGTAGAAGCTCATTAGAGATACAAGTTCGTGGGCCCTGGACCTAGTGAATCTCATCTCTGAGGGTGGGGCCCGGGAGCATGTGTTTTCACCACGTCTCCTGGTGCTGCTGAAGCACACTGACCTTTGAGAAGGGCTGAGGCTTGGCTGCGGAGTAGCTCTTCTACGCAGACCTTGTTCAGCGCCGCTTTCCCGAAACGCTCACACGCCCGCACTTCACAGCGATTTTGTGATGTTTCCGCCTTATCTTTGCTGTCTTAAAGAGAAGACTTGAAGGAAAGTTTAAGGTAGGTGAAATGAGTTGCTCAAGAACTTCCTTTCACACTGTGTCTTGGAATATTCACGTTTCTGGGAAAGTTGGTGAGCTGTTACAGGGTAATAAAACTCCTCGTAAATATTTAACATTACCTGATTATAAATGACAGAGGCTCTTGGAACAGGTGCTGGGGTAGATCTTGGGGGTCCTGATCAAGACCCTCTTCTCTTGTACTGTTCACTGTTTTGATTAGATAATACATTCATATAGTTTAAACATCTTGTTAAAAAGGACTATAGTGAAAGTTTTTCTTTTCCATAAGTACCCAGTACCCATAACGTGTACCATAACCACCCAGTACCCTCCTCTTCCAGGCAACTGTTTTTATTTTATTGGGTCTAATCTAATTAAGGCTGATCCTTGGGAGAGCTAAGGAATCTCCTGATATATGGCTGCCCTCATGACTCCCAAAATCTCTGGACTTGCTGTGTGCACATTTTTCCAATTAACTTTATCACCCCGACAAAAAGTCCATCAAATTACAGATGTATCTATTTATTAACAAGCATCTTTTTTAAAGGATGCACTATTTCTGGGAGGTTCCTTTTTTTTTTTTTAAGATTTATTTATTTGACAGAGACCTAGCAAGAGAGGGAACACAAGCAGGGGGAGTGGGAGAGGGAGAAGCAGGCTTCCCGCCGAGCAGGGGCTCGCCCGATGCGGGGCTCGATGCCAGGACCCTGGGAACATGACCTGAGCCGAAGGCAGACGCTTAACAACTGAACCACCCAGGCACCCCTGTGTGAATTACTCTAATACAGAGTTTCTTCATGCAAATACAAGCATATACAAGTGCATATATTTATATCTGAACAGTTTATTTATATATATACTTGTATATGCTTGTATTTGCATGAAGAAACTGTTTTATATATATAAAATGCTACCTCTGCTGAGCACAATTTACGAAATAAAATACACACTTCTGTGCCTTGCTTGTTTCACTGAATATATCTTGCTGTTCTATTGTGTGGTGACTCTTAGATTGTATCCATTCTGCTGTCATAGACGCTGCTTGTACATGTACTTTGCCGGTGCATATTATATATGCAGGATAGATTCCCAGAAATGGGATTCTAGGCATCTGCATTTGTAATTTCAGGAGCTATTGCCAACTTGCCCTTCATAAGGTTAGTACCCATGTGCACCTCCACCAGCTTCGGATGAGAAGTTACTGTTTTCCCACATCTTCGCCAACACATTAAATTGTCACATCATGGATTTTTACCAATCTGATAGGTGAGAAAGTGACTCAATGGAGTCTTAATTTAAATTTATTATGAAAAGGTTTTTTTAAAAAAAGATTGTATTTTTTTTATTTATTTGAGAGAGAGAGAGAGAGAGAGAGAATGAGCAGGGATAGGGGCAGAGAGAAGCAGACTCCCTGCTGAGTGCAGAGCCTGACTGGGGTCTCAGTCCCAGGACCCTGAGATCATGACCTGAGCCGAAGTCAGACGCTCAACCTACTGAGCCACCCAGGCACCTGTTAAGAAAAGTTTTAAACTCATGATATGTTTAAGGACCGTTTTTATTTCTTTTTCTATAGTTGACTTACTCATATTCTTTTGTTTTTAAAATTAAATTATTTTTTGTTTTGAGACATAATTGACACACGATTGTATAAATTTAAGGTGTATAGCATAATGGTTTGACTTACATATATTGTGAAATGATTACAATAACTTTTTCATTTGTTTTAAAAGATTTAATTCCAGTATAGTTACCACTGTAGTCTTATATTAGTCTCAGGTGTACAATATAGTGATTCAGCAGTTCTATACATTACTCAGTGCTCATCAGTTAAGTGTATTAATCCTCTTCACCTGTTTCTCCGCCCCGCCCCCCACCTCCTCCCCTCTGGTAACCACCAGTTCTCTATAGTTAAGAGTCTGGTTTGTCTCTTTTTTTTCTTTGTTCAGTCTTTGCTTATTTTTAAAATTGGATTGTTGCCTTTTTTATATTTCTAGGAGGTGATTATCTATTAGGGAGATTAGCCTTTTGCCTTTGCTATAAGTTGTGTCCAGTTTAGCATTTCTTTTATTTTGTGGATGGTTTGTCTATTTGTCTTGTATGCATGAATTTTTCTGTTTTTTTTTTTAAAGATTTTATTTATTTATTTGACAGAGAGAGACACAGTGAGAGAGGGAACACAACAGGGGGAGTGGGAGAGGGAGAAGCAGGCTTCCCGCTGAGCAGGGAGCCCGATGTGGGGCTCGATCCCAGGATCCTGGGATCATGACTTGAGCAGATGCTTAACGACTAAGCCACCGAGGCGCCCCATGAATTTTTATTTTCATGCAGTCAAATTTATCAGTCTTTTATGGCTTCTGAATGTTGACTTACGGGTGGAAAAGTCTTCCCCACTTCAAGATAACAGGACATGTCCTTTATTTTGTTCTATTATTTTAACATTCAAATGTTGATCCATTTGGAATTTATCCTGATGCATGCTGTGCGGTATAAATCCAAATTACCCCCCCTCCCCATTGCCTATCTTTTCCCTGCTAAAATGAGAAGCTACTTTATCATAAGCTGTTTTCTCATGGTATGTGAGTCTCTTTCAGAATTTGCTGGTCTTCTCCATTGGTGTCTGTTGATTCATGTTCATTCATGTTCTCAGTGTTTTGCTTGCTAAGGTTTATAATATTTAAAAATATATTTTAGTATATGGAAGGGCTGCTCCCCTTATTTTTAGTTCTCTTTCGGGCTGTTTTTGCATATTTGTTTTTCTATTTGAAGTTTAAAATCTAACATCTAATTACACACATGTGTTGGTGTTTTTATTGGAATTGCTTTAGTAAAAACTGAAGTATAACAGGCATACAGGAAAGTGAATAAACTGTAAGTACACAGCATGATGAGTTATCACAAAGTAAACACATAGTAAACTCTTACCCAGATCTATAACTAGAGCATAACCAGTGTGCAGAAGCCCCCCCTAGATTCCAGCCTCTTCTGAAAAGTAATCATCATCCTCATTTCTTATGTCATAAATTGGTTTTGTTGCTTAAAAAAAAACTGTATACATGTACTCTTTTGTATATGGCTTCTTTGCTCAACATTATAACAGTTTATCTGTGAGATTTATCTGTTCTCCGCTTGATGGACATTTAAATTGTTTCCAGGTTTGTTTGTTTTTTTAGAATTTATTTATTAGAGAGAGAGAGCATGCATGTGTGTGAGTAGGGGAAGGGGCAGAGGGAGAGAGAGAATCCCAAGCCGACTCCCTGCTGAACACAGAGCCCAATGCAGGGCTCCATCCCAGGACCCATCCCAGGTCCCTGAGATCATGACCTGAGCTGAAATCAAGAGTCAGCCACTTAACCAACTGAGCCACCCAGGTGCCCCTGTTTCCAGCTTTTGACTATCATGAATAAGGCTGCCATGAACAGCTTTTGGTGTAACACGGGGCTTTTGGTGTCCATATATACACATTTCTGTTGGATATTTACTTACAAGAGGAATGTCTGGGCCATGGGATATGCATGTGTTCAACTTCAGAAAATATTGCCAAACTGTTTTTCAAATAGATGTGTAACAATTTACCCTCTTTCCTGTGGTGTCTGAGAATTCCAGTTACTCTACATCCTTGTAAAACCTAGTTTTATTGGTCTTTTAAATTTTATTCTTTCCAGTGTGTGTTGTGGTAATTGTGGTTTTAATTTTCACTTCTCTAATGACCAATGAGTTTGAGCACTTTTAAAAATATATGTGTTGGCCATTTAAATATCTTCTTTTGTGAAATGTATTGAGATTGCTTTAAATTTGCACATTACCTTATAGAACGGATATATATAATATGTTGAATCTTTCTATCCAAGAACATGTTATGTCTTTCCATAAAATTTTTTGTGTCCTTCAGTATTTTTTCATTTTTTAGTAAATAGCTTGCATATTTTTGGTAAGTTTATTCCTAGACATTTTATCGTTTTTGTGGAGTCTTTTCTGTCTATTGTTTGTAGTAGTTTCTTAGTTCTCTTGGATGGAATTTATACCATATATAAATGGAAATGATTTTACCTCCTATCCAATTCTTACATCTCTAATTTCTTTAGGTTATTTAACTGCATTGACTAGTACCTTCTGTGTAACAATGGTTGGTACCTGTGCCCTGACTTTAGTGGGAATGCTTCTGGGGTCTTCCAGTTAAGTGAAATGCTGGCTTTTATCTGAGTTTTATATGTTTTATCATGTTAAGGAATTATCCATCACATCCTACTTTAATGAGGATTTTTTTTTTTACCAGAAAATGGGGTTGAATTTCGTCAAGTGTTTATTACATTTATGGATCTCGTAGGATCTATTATTATGTCGTGTTCAGAAGTTTCCTAGTATTAAACCATCCTTGCATTCCTGGAATAAATTCCCTGTGATCTTTTAATATTCTGTGCGGCCCTGCTTTAGAAGCTTTGTTGACAGAGCCACTTGCCATTGTAAACTCCGCTGGAGAGGGTCTGCGGACATGAGTCAGTACGTGTGGGCTGAATTGGCCTTTCCTGAAGTAAGGAACCATTAGTTTGATTCTCTTCCAGGAAACCCAGCTCCAGACTCTTCCCTGGTGTAATGGGCCATAGAAACTAGGGTCAGGGTACCTGCTGGCTCAGTTGGTAGGGCATGCTGCTGTTGATCTTGGGGTCATGAGTTCAAGCCCCACACCGGGCATAGAGCTTACGAAAGAAAGAAAGAGAAGGAAAGAAAGAAAGAAGGAAACCGGGGTTTTCCACCAATTTAGGAAAAACTGCATGATTCTGATCTTAGCCTTTTTCAGGTTAGCTTCGTTGTTTTGATTAATTTCAAAACAAAATATATCAAACCCGCCCCCCCAAAATGTAGCTAAGCAATTTTTATTATACTCAGTTTTGTTTATGTAACACTTTAAGAGGATGTTGCAATAGGCTTTTAGAGCTGCTGGGCTATTATAAATATGAACTTGGGACTTGGTGCCCTAATTTTTCTCAGGAAGGGGGAAAAAGTTAAAAGAGTCTGGGTCTGTAACAAAAACCTTTGGGTTCTTGGTCACTGGAGGGATGCAGTGCCCAATCCATAGAAGAGGCATTCACTTGGCAATGCGGCCCAGTGGTTAAGACAGTAGCTTCTGGGTCAGTTTATCTGGGCTTAAGTCCTTGCTCTTGGGTTTACTACTTGTGTGATCTCAGACAAGTTACTTCACCCTTCTAGTCCTCAGTTTCCTTATCGGAAAGTGAGGATGAGAACAGTTCCTACTTCTAGCCTCGTTATGAGGAGTCAGCGAGTTTAATACATGGCGAACTCCTTGCAGGAAATGTGAGGGAGCCTGAGTGGGTATTAAAGCATCCAGTGGGGATGGGACCAGGTGGTCCCTGCATTCAATGACCTTCCTGACCTTCACTGACCTCAGTCCTCATGCAGATATCTGCAAGGTGTGCTTAGACAAGTGAACAGCAGGTTCTCAAGGTCAGGGGCTTCTAAGATGAAGCGAAATAGGAAAAAAAAATCTTTTGTCAGTGTCTGGGCTACAGAAGACGGAGGAATGAAAGATTCCTTAAGGTTGACATTTCAGATAATTTGTGAGCTAAGGGAAAAGAGCTGGCCCAATGCTCTTGGCCCCTGACCAGGTTTTTCTGCAATCTTTAATTCCAAGGCTTAGAGCTCCCTTGAGAGTGGGCTGGTTTGCTTTTGAACACAGCGTCTGCACGGTGGCTCTCTTGGGTATTGCTGCCCATTCACACGTATAGTATCGGTTTTTGAGAGGGTGTAGGGGACATTTTTGCTGTGGGCAGAGGGGCAACTTCGCACGGTGGATGAGTGTAAAGGGAGTATTCGGGTTCTCCCATCAAACAGCATTGGGCTGGCTCTTCTTTAGGTGTTCTGTCTCATTTAGTGAAGCAGGAACCAGGTTGGAGCCTTCAAAACACTAGCTTGCTGTTTCTAATTAGCTATTTAATAAGATGTTTTAAATTGGAGTATAATTTACTTAAAATGCTCAGGCCTTAAATGTTCCACCTGATGGTATTTTAGTTTCCTAGGGCTCCAAGCAAAATACCACAAACCTGGTGGCTTAGAGGAACAGAAATGTGTTCTGTCACAGGTCTGGAGCCTAGAAATCCAAAATCAAGGTGTCAGCAGGGCCACAATCTCTTTGAAGGCCCTAGGAGAGGACCTTCCATTGCTTCTTCCTGGCTTCTGGGGGTTGCATGCAGTTCCTGGCGTTCCTTGGCTTGCAGACGTATCATTTCAATCTCTGTCTTTATCATCGCCTGGTATCCTGCCACTTTTCTTATAAGAACACAAGTGTTTGGATTAGGATCTATCCTAATCTGGTGTGACCTTACTCTAACTTAACTAATTACATCTGCAAAGTTACTTGGACCTCTTTCCAAGTAAGGTCACATTCTGAGTTTCCAGGTGGATATGAATTTTGGAGGGGACACTATTCAACATGGATTATTTTATTTATTTATTTGACAGAGAGAGACACAGTGAGAGAGGGAACACAAGCAGGGGGAGAGGGAGAAGCAGGCTTCCCACTGAGCAGGGAGCCTGATGTGGGGCTTGATCCCAGGACCCCGGGATCATGACCTGAGCCGAAGACAGACGCTTAATGACTGAGCCACCCAGGCGCCCCCAACATAGATGTTTTTTGACAGTCGTGTATATACCCCTGCGACCACCGCCCCAATCAGGAACTGGAACATTTCCATCATGCCCCTTTCCAGTGAATTCCTAGCACCACCGCCCACCCCAGACAACCACTGTTCTGATTTCTGTCACCATAGATCAATTTTCTTGCCTGTTCTTGTGTTCACATAAATGGAATTCTATAGCCTGTGCTCTTTTGTGTCTGGCCTCTCTGATTTACAATGTTTTTAAGATTCGGCCATGTTTTTGCATGGACCAGTAGATGGTTCCTTTTTTCTTGCTGAGTAGTGTTCCGTTGTGTGATTAGACCACAGTTTTTACGTGCATTCTTCCATGGATGGACGTTTGGATGGTCTGCAGTTTTTGGAACTCTGTGTGACTCAGACTAGGAATGTAGCGGCAATGCATATTCTTGTTCGTTTTCTTGTGGACGTATGTTTTGATTTCTCTGGGTTGAATACGAGGAGTGGGAGTGCTACGTCACAGGGCAGGTATATGTTTAACTTCATTAGAATTGCCAGGCTTCCAGAATGATTGTACTGGGGTACGCTCCCAAGGGCGACGTGTGAGAGTTCCAGCTACTCTGCGTCCTCGTGAACTCAGCTAGTTGTTTTCTTTGCATAGAGAGGATAACCCTCTGCAGAGGGCTCCATCCACAGTGCTGTCAGGCCAAAGACCCTGCAGCCACTGACTTCTACCTCACTCCTTTTTGCTTTGATTGGTTTTCCTTTTTATCCTGTTGCTCCAAGGACGTTTTCAGACACAGGTCTGCTGGGGTCCCTTTGTCCACTCTCCCTGTCTTCCAAAGAACAGCACTCGTGTGGAGCCTCCACACTCTGTTCTTACACTCTTGAGTCTCCTTGCTTGTCGGAGGTCAGAGGTTGGAGGTCAGAGGTCAGAGTCCTTCAGAGGGACAGCAGCAGCTTTCTTAAACGAGGGGCTGTTTAGAGCGTTCAGGGGTCCCATGTGACGAGTTCCACACTGGGTTTCTTTCTTCTTGCACAATCAAGTAAGTGTTTTCCTCACAGATCTCTATTGATGGTGCAAAAGCAACTGCAATAAAGGAAATCATTCAAAAATAAAAGAGGAGGCATAAGTTTTCCAAAACTCATTTTTACTGCTTTTTATAATAGTGAATAATAATAATAATGATAAATACTGAGCTACTCGGAACGCTACACCAGCTCATGTTCTGAGCTTTCCATATATAGAAACTTGGTAAATCCTCACATAACCCTTGGAGGTTGGAAGTTCATATCAGGCCTATTTTACAGATGAGGAGCCTGAGGCAAGAAGAGAATCCTCACCTCTCCCACTGCAAGGTGGAGCCAGAATTTGAACTCGGGTGTTTCTAGCTTCAGAGTCTTTATCTTACTTGGACATTTTTTCCTTAGAGTCATTCACATTTGAGAAACCTAGCCACACTTACTTAAATGGGAGATCCGCATCACCTGCTATTAACTAGATAAGCACAAAAATGAATGCTCTGATAACATGATTCTAACTTAATCCTGTTGCTCCTCCCTCACCCCCATTCTTCTTCATGGTTTGTGCTTCCAGTTTCATATTTAAGAAAATTTTGACCACCTCAAAGCCACAAAGATTTTTTTCCTAGGTTTTTCTCTTAGAATTAAGCCTATGATCCATTTCAGGTTATTTTTATGCATGGTGTGCAGTAAGGGTTATGCTTAATTTTTTTTTTTTTGGTCTAAGGATGTCCGATAATTTCTGCAGTATTGGCTGAAAAGACTCGCTTCTGTTTTCTCTGAGTCTGGCTTTCTCAGTAAATGGGAGGGTTAATTTGCAGAGTTGCCGCAGGAGAGAAAGGTATAATCATTTTGCTACACCTGTTGGCACGTGGTCTGTGCTCAGTAAATAGCAATTAGTTCTCGGATTACGCTAACTGCTTTCCTGTAGTTTGGCATTAGGTTGTTTCCAGTTTTCTTTCTTCAAATGTAAATAGCAGTGCAGTGGATATTCCAGGCATACAGCTTGCCTTTTTCTTTAAAATTATTTTAGGGTGTATTTATGGATCTTTGTCCCTACTACAAATGAATGTTAAAAGTGGATCCTTGTGCTCTGCTGGAAGCCATGCATTGCTTTTGAATTAGCCCTGCTTCCAACCAGAGGGAGCTTCTTGGGAGGGTTAAGAATTGGCATCATCACCTTCCGTGGGAAACCTTTCCTGCCTCCCTGACCCCCACTCACTGTGGTCCCCTGGTTGGTGGTTCCTCATCTTCCCTTTGGCTGCACACACTTTCCTATGATGCTGTTTTGTACTCCTTTATTTCCCTCTCACCTCCCCCACCTCCCTGTGTGCCTCTTCCCGGGATCACCGCTTACTAGTTCCCAGCATGGTGGATGCACAGAGTGGATGCTTCGTACAGCAGTGACTCTAAGAACGGCACCCAGTACTGCCGCTGGGTGTGTGGACACCTCTGGAGTGAGCCTTCTGATGACCGCATTCTTCTCGCATCAGTGGCTGGTGCTTCCCCGGCGTCCATCTGTCTCACCATTCCCAGCTTCCTCTAAGTGAGGCGTTGCAGCCCTGGTTAACGTTAGCTGGTGTTGCAGGGTACTTGGCTCTCTCGTTAAATAACGTTGGGTCCCAGAAGGAGGAAGTTACTTTTCTGTTCTTTTTCAACCCTTCTGACTTATCTAGGAAGGGTTTCTCAGCCTCAGCACTATTGACCTGTGGGGCCGGAAAATTCTTTGTTGGGAGGGGCTGCCCTGCGCACTGGGGGTGTTGACAGCGTCTCTGGCCTGCATGCACTAGATAGTTGCACTAGCCCCCCCCACCCCCAGGTGTGACAACCAAAAATACCTCTCAGCATTGCCAAATGTCACCTGGGGGACAGAATCCATCTCCTGGTTGAGAACTACTGCTCCGGGGAAAAGACTCAGTCTATGCTAAAATATTTTCTTTTTCTTTTTTTTTTTTTTTTAAGATTTTATTTAAATTCAAGTTAGTTACCATATGGTGTATTATTAGTTTCAGGGGTAGAATTTCATGATTCATCAGTGGCATGTAACACCCAATCCTCATTACATCACATGCCCTCCTTAATGCCCATCCCCCAGTTGCCCCATCCTCCCCAATCCCCTCCCCTCCAACATCCCTTAGTTTGTTCCTTACAATTCTCTAACCCTTGCTAGTCTCCCTTTTCCAAAAAAAGAGAGCAGATCCGTAGCTCAGAGCCTTCAACAGGCAAAGCTTTCTCACTAGAATTTAACTACATTTGTTTTGCTTTCCTTGATGTCACCTTTTCATTCTGGCAAGTGACAGCTGTTTTTCTCCTAATGTAAGTGTTATCACATTTTCTTTACAAGTTAATTTGAGTAAAAAGGTGAGTGACTATAGAGAAATAGGTCTCAATCTATGTAAATATGGCCCCAATAGTGTTGTGCTAGGCACCCAACTCTAAGGAGAGGCTAAGGAACACATCTTCCTGTCTCAGCGCTTCGGTCAGCTGTAGATCTGGGCAAGTGTTCATGTTCCGTTTCACCTAAGACAGTATGCCAGCTTGGAAGGTGCCCGAGGGATCTGGCATGGGTGCCAGGCCTCCCAGATGCTGCTACTAATCGTTACGTCCATGCAGCACCTGCCAGGAGTGTACTGCTTGCTCCAAGCTTTTGGTCTGTGGACCCAGGAGTGGGTCTTACTTGATAAGATCTGCCAGGTGACTTTGGATCACAAGCATCAAGGCAGTGCATGTCTGGATCCCGTCCAGTTGTGTCTGGGAAACAGGCACTTGAAAACAGATCACGCAGGTCTGGAGCCTTTCTGATTTCATAGAGAGGTCAGATGTGGGAAAATAGCACAACGTTTCATTCATATCAGACATCTTGGCAGAATTGCCAATCTGCTCCTGCCTCGTGGGAAAAGCCTTGATCAGATACCAAAGTAAGTGAGAATATCACACTTAGCAACCCTCAATGAACTAATGGGTCTAGGCATGAAGTGTCAGGGGCCATCAACATTAGAAAAGAATGATTATCAGACCTTACAAACCCCCTGTTGAAATAACCCAATTCCACTTATACTGGTAACAAAGGGTTTGAGCTTGAGTCTGACCCAACTGCCAGTGTGCAGAAACAGAGGACAAAGGAACATATTGAATTGTACCATGAATGTGCAGTCGATGAAGTCTGGACTGGAGACACTCTACAGAGCAAATATCCTGGGTTCTTCAACAGATGAATTGTAAGGGAAAGAATGGGATGGAAGGGAAATCCCATAGATGAAAACAGACTTAAAAGATACACGAAAAAATTTTAAAAAGATTTTACTTATTTGACAGAGAGCACAAGTAGGCAGAGCGGCAGGCAGAGGGAGAGGGAGAAGCAGGCTCCTCGCTGAGCAGAGAGCCCAATGTGGGGCTAGATCCCAGGACCCTGGGATCACAGCCTGAGCCGAAGGCAGACGCTTAACCGACTGAGCCACCCAGGCACCCCAAAAGATATATGAAATTTGAAAAAAGGACAAAGCTTAAAAACTATAGTGTTTAGGGATTCACACTTGATAGTGTGCTGGGTAAAGCCGTAAAGAAACCAGCAAGGTGAATGCTGTCATAGGATTATGGTTACTCTTAGTGGGGAGCTGTGATTGGGTCTCATGGAGGGACTTCTAGAGGGCCTGGCCAACTTTTCTATTTCTTGATTTGGTGAGAGTTCCAAGGCACGATTGTCTTACAGTAATTCATTAAACAGTACATGTGTTTCATGTTATTCCTGTGTTTTATTTTATTTTATTTTATTTTATTTATTTTTTTTTTTTTTTAAAGATTTTATTTATTTATTTGAGACAGAGAGAATGAGAGAGAGAGAGAGAGAGCACATGAGAGGGGGGAGGGTCAGAGGGAGAAGCAGGCTCCCTGCCGAGCAGGGAGCCCGATGCGGGACTCGATCCAGGGACTCCAGGATCATGACCTGAGCCGAAGGCAGTCGCTTAACCAACTGAGCCACCCAGGCGCCCTCCTGTGTTTTATTTTAAATATTTTATTTTATATTATTATTTTTAAGTATTCTCTACACCCAACATGGGGCTCAAACTCACAACCCCGAGATCAAGAGTCCTATGCTCTACTGACTGAGCCAGCCAGGTGCCCCTATCTGTGTGTTATTTTAAAATAAGTTTTTAGGGGTGCCTGGATTGGCTGAGTCGGTTAAGCGTCTGCCTTTGGCTCAGGTCGTAATCTCAGGGTCCTGAGATTAAGCCCCGCATTGGGCTCCCTGCTCAGTGGGGAGTCTGCTTCTCCCTGTACCACTCCCTCTGTCCCTCCCCCAGCTCGTGCCCTCTCTCTCTCAAATAAAGTCTTTAAAAAAAAAAATTAAAAAAATAAAAAACAATATGCTTTAAAAATAATATGCTACCTTTTGGGGCGCCTGGGTGGCTCAGTCGTTAAGCGTCTGCCTTCGGCTCAGGTCATGATCCCAGGGTCCTGGGATCGAGCCCCGCATCGGGCTCTCTGCTCAGCAGGAAGCCTGCTTCTCCCTCTCCCACTCCTCTTGCTTGTGTTCCCTCTCTCGCTGTCTCTCTGTCAAATAAATAAATAAAATCTTAAAAAAAAAAAAAAAAAAATGCTACCTTTTGTAGGAAAAAGATACAAACTATGAGAAACCTGCTTTTCTATTTTGTTAAAAAGATTTTATTTACTTATTTTAGAGAGGGCACAACTGGGGGGAGGGGCAAAGGGAGAGGGAAAGAGAGAATCCCAAGCAAACTCTGGCTGAGTGTGGAGCCTGACCGGGGCTAGATCCCAGGACCCTGAGATCATTACCTGAGTTGAAATCAAGAGTCAGACACTTAACCAAATGAGCGGCCCAGGCACCCCTTCTTCTATTTTGAAATATGAACAATTCAAGGATAAGCCAAAAAATATAAAATGTTTATCTTCAGGGAGAGGGAAATGATGGGGGGGGAAAGATAGTGGAAGCTAGAACTTTCTGAACATATTCTTATGGTTTTTACTTTGGAATTACATGTTTTATATAATTAAAAATTTTAAAAATCCCTAAAAATAACAAACAGATGGAAATGTATGGGTTTTTTTTTGTTTGTTTGTTTTTTTACTGTCTATTTCCAATGAGGAGATAACTAAAGATAGAAAGAACCACAAAGAAATCTTAAACTGCATGGACTTGTTAAGTTATAGCACTGTTACCATTTTGAAACTACTATCTATATAGAAGGACAAAACAAATAATCATCTTAAGTGTCATTAAGAAAAAGATTTTCAGCACAAGACAAAAGAGATGCAAATAATCCAAAGAAGTTAAAAAAAAAAACTTATAATTCTAATGATTTATCTACAAATTAATGATTTATTTTTCTATTTAAAAATACTAATTTCTGGGGCACCTGGGTGTCTCGGTTAAGTGTCCAACTCTTGATTTCAGCTCAGGTCATGATCTCAGGGTCATGAGAGCAAGTCCCACACTGGGCTCTGTCTGAGCGTGGAGCCTGTTGAAGATTCTCTCTCTCCCTCTGCCCCTCCCCCTCACTTGCATGTATGCTCGCTGGGTCTCTCTCTCTCTCAAAAGATTAATTTCCTAGGTCTGTCCACCTGAAGAGCCTATGGACACTGACAACCAGGTAGTAATAAGCACCCTGTAGTGCTCAGGCTCTGGTTTTTTGGTATCATTCCCCACTAAAAGAGCTCTGTGGAAAAGTAGCTGATTTCTAGTCTGAGGCAGAAAATGTCCAAGATGAGCCTGGAATCTCCACTCATGCTTGAAAGCAAGGAAGCTATTGAAGACTACTGGAATCATGTTAGTAGGACAGGACCCTACTGGAAGGAGCTCCCACTATCCTAATGATGAAATAATTTGGGCACCAAGAAGAATAACAAACTGTTTTGCAATATCTTATTAAATCTCCAGCTATCATACGGCCCAGTGACTCACTCCTAGGTATTTCCCTAAGGAAAATAATATATTTCCACAGAAAGACCATCTCTATGCAAATGTATGTGGATTTAGTCATACTTGCAAAACCCTGGAAGCAACGTAAATGTCATTTGATAAATGGATAAACGAATTGTGGTATAATGGAATGCTACTCAGTAATAAAAGGAAAAGACCACCGATACACTCAGCAACATGGTGAATCCCCAACGCGTTTGCTAAATGGAAGAAGACAGGACAGAAATGGCAACATACTTTATGATTCTGTTTATATAATGTTTTGTGGGGAAAACCCTATTAGGAACAGCAATTAGATAAATGTTCGTCAGAGGTATAGGATGGGGAAAGGGATTGGCAGCAAAGGGATACAGGAGAAGTTTTTGGGGGTGATAGAAATGTTCCAGATCTTAGAATAATATGTTTGTGTATATTCGTTAAAACTCATCACACTGTACACTTAAAGAGGGTGAACTTCAGTGTATATCAATTTTACTTCAATAAACCTGCCTTAAAAGTAACTTGAATGGATTGAAATATGTAAGTTAAAAGATGAATGAATTCAAAATGATACTGAAGAATCATTCATTACCTTTGGAGGATTCTAGGGAAGAACTCATTCTGAAAAGTGGCACATAAGTCAAGGGAAAGAAGCAAACTGTTATCCTGCTTTTTCTCTACAGAACAAACTTTGAGGTAAAAAAACAGATGAGGAGGGAACGTTCTCCTTTCTAGGAGGATCACAGTAATAAACGTAGAAGGAAAGGTAGAAGCAGAAAGTCACCACCTGGATTGACTAATGGAATACTGGATGAGGGCTAGAATCATCAATGTTTGATGAAAGATAAAAGGCTGATGGAGAACTGTATAATAGATGAATCATGGATAAAGAACATGACATTAGCTTACTAAAGGGGGATGAGAAGACATTTTGTGTCTCCTGCTGTAAGGCGGGACCCCCTGTGGAAACCCTACCCAAACCCAGGGAAGCTTTTTGATCTGAATATTAAGAAACGCAGTGATAAATATGCTGAATGGCATTCCAAGGGTGCAATCAACCAAATGCACAATGTGGTAGGTCTATAGGACAAGTGACCCAGTTTCTTCAACAATAACAAAAAGGGAAAGTAAACTTTCATAGATTAAAAAGTCTTAAGAGTTCAAAACTTACCACAGATCTACGGAAATTAAGGTAGTGGGTTACTGGCATAGAGGTAAACATACAGATCAATGGAATACGATTGAGATTCCAGAAGTAAATCCACATCTGTCTATGCGTCTGTGGTCAACTGAGTTTTGGTGAGGGTGCCAATGCCATCCAATGGAGGAAAGACAGTCTTTTCAAAAAATGGTGCTGGGACAATTGGATAGCCCCACACAAATATATTCATCTGTCGATGGACATCTGGGCTCTTTCCATAGTTTGGCTATTGTGGACATTGCTGCTATAAACATTGGGGTGCACGTGCCCCTTCGGATCACTACATTTGTATCTTTGGGGTAAATACCCAGTAGTGCAATGGCTGGGTCATAGGGTAGCTCTATTTTCAACTTTTTGAGGAACCTCCATACTGTTTTCCAGAGTGGCTGCACCAGCTTGCATTCCCACCAACAGTGTAGGAGGGTTCCCCTTTGTCTGCATCCTCGCCAACATCTGCTGTTTCTTGACTTGTTAATTTTAGCCATTCTGACTGGTGTGAGGCGGTATCTCTTTGTGGTTTTAATTTGTATTTCCCCGATGCCAAGTGATGTTGAGCACTTTTTCATGTGTCTGTTGGCCATTTGGATGTCTTCTTTGCATAAATGTCTGTTCATGTCTTCTGCCCATTTCTTGATTATTCTTTGGGTGTTGTGTTTAATAAGTTCTTCATAGATTTTGGATACTAGCCCTTTATCTGATATATGTCATTTGCAGATATCTTCTCCTATTGTGTCAATTGTCTTTTGGTTTTGTTGACTATTTCCTTTGCTGTGCAAAAGCTTTTTATCTTGATGAAGTCCCAATAGTTAATTTTTGCTTTTGTTTCCCTTGCCTTTGGAGACGTGTCTAGCAAGAAGTTGCTGCAGCCGAGGTTGAAGAGGTTGCTGCCTATGTTATCCTTAAGGATTTTGATGGATTCCTGTGTCACATTTAGGTCTTTGATCCATTTTGAGTCCATTTTTGTGTATGGTGTAAGGAAATGGTCCAGTTTCATTCTTCTGCATGAGGCTGTCCAATTTTCCCAACACCATTTGTTGAAGAGACTGTGTTTTTTCTACAAATCATATATCTAATAAGAGTCTAGTACCCAGAATGTATTTAGAACTGTTACAACTTGGGGTGCCTGGGTGGCTAAGTTTGTTAAGTGTCTGCCTTTGGCTTGGGTTGTGATCCCAGGGTCCTGGAATTGAGCTTCGCATCAGGCTTCTTGCTCAGTGGGGGTCTACTTCTCCCTCTCCCTCTGTGCTCTCTCTCTCTCTCAAGTAAATAAATAAAATACTTTAAAGAAAAATAGAACTGTTAAAACTAAAAAAAAAAAAAAAATGGGGGTTCCTGGCTGGCTCAGTTAGTGGAGCATGGGACTCTTGGTCTCAGGGTTGTGAGTTGAAGCCCCACGTTGGGTGTGGAGATTACTTAAAAATAAAATCTTAGGGCGCCTGGGTGGCTCAGTCATTAAGCATCTGCCTTTGGCTCAGGTCATGATCCCAGGGTCCTGGGATTGAGCCCTCCATCGGGCTCCCTGCTCGACGGGAAGCCTGCTTCTCCCTCCCCCATTCCCCCTGCTTATGTTCCCTCTTTTGCTCTCTCTTTCTCTGTCAAATAAATAAATAAGATCTTTAAAAAGAAATAAAATCCTGGGGTGCCTGGGTGGCTCAGTCATTAAGCATCTGCCTTCGGCTCAGGTCATGATCTCAGGGTCTTGGGATCGAGCCCCGCATTGGGCTCCCTGCTCCGCAGGAACCCTGCTTCTCCCTCTCCCACTCCCACTGCTTGTGTTCCCTCTCTCGCTGTGTCTCCCTCTGTCAAATAAAATCTTAAAAAAATAAAATCTTAAAAAAAAAAAAAACTAATTAGAAGATGGGTAAAGGACTTGAATAGACATTTCTCCAAAGAAGATATACAAATGGCCAGTAAGCACATGAAAAGATGCTCAGTATCTCTAGTCATCAGGAAAATGCAAGTAAAAACCACATGAGATACCATTTCACACCCACTGATGGGTATAATAATAATAATAATAATAAAAAGATAATAACAAACATTGACAAGAATGTGGAGAAATCAGAACACTCATTCACTGTGGATGGGATATATAAATATAAAATGGTGTAGCTGCTTTGGAAAACAGCTTGGTTCCTCAGAAAGTTAGATTAACCACATGACCCGGCAACCCCATTCCTGGGAACATACCCAAGGAACAAAACCTATGTCCACACAAAGACTTGTACAGGAGCGTTCATAGCAATATCATTTGTATTAGCGCCACCCCCCCCCGCCCCGGTGAAAACAACCCTAATGTCCATCAACTGATGAATGGCTAGGGAAAATGTGGTGTATCCGCACAATGGAATATTATTTCACAGTAAAAAGGAAGGAAGTAGTAGTCTCCGTGGTAAGATGGCGGTTGCCACAGAGCACCATGTGGTAATGGCGGTGACAGAGCCAGAACTGCTCCCCAGTGAAGAGGGAAGTAAAGTCTTTCAAGGAAAAAGGTAATGCAAACTATGCCAAGAAAGATTACAGTGAAGCTTATAACTATTATACAGAAGAACTAGATCTGTGTCCTAAAAATGCTAGCTGAAGTTAGAATTGAGCAGCCAGTTTGATGATGCTCAGAAGGTTCCAGAAAGCTCTTGGAGATGCATAGCAGTGAGGTTGAATGACAGTTTTGTCCTGGGGACATCCATGGGAAGGCAAATGCCCCCTATCTCTAGGGAATGCCATGGCGGCACGTCACCGTTTCCAGAGAGCCCTAGAACTGGATCACAAAAATGCTCAGGCACAACAGGATATATATGAACGTGAGAAGAGAACAGGAACAGATTTTGAGAAGCAGGATTTTTGCAAAGTAGTTTTCTGCATGGACTGTGCCCTAGAGTTTGCCCTGCCTGCCATTGCTTCAAAATCACCAAAGCAGAATATTTAGCGATGCTGGGTCATTATCCAGAAGCAGCGTCTGCAGCCAGTGACATTCCACCAATGGCCATGCTCTGTATGTATGAGGTCTCTGCCATTATTAGGAAGACTGTATTGAGAAGGTAGTTCAGTTTTTTTTTGTACAGGCTCTTGAGATGGCCCCTGACCCCAAAAATGCCTCCCTTGCTTGCAGAAATGCCAAAGCACTTAAAGCAGAGCAAGAAGAAGGAAATTACAAGCTGGCGTATGAACTATACACAGAAGCCCTGGGGACAGACCCCCAACAATATAAAAACAAATGCTGAGTTCTACTGTAACTGGGGTATAGATCATTCCAAGCTTAGGAGACTAGATGGTGCAATAGAAGATTGCACAAATGCAGTGAAGCTTGATTCCACTTAATTAAAAGCCTCCTTGGGAAAAGCTCAGTGTTACATGGATACGGAACAATTTGAAAAAGCAGTACAGGACTGTGGAAAAGTGTATCAGACGGAGAAAACATAAGAACATGCACAGCTCCTAAAACACCACACAGCTGGTGCTGAAGAAAAGCAAGGAAAGTTTACTACAAGTTTCTGGGAGTGGACATGAATGCCTCTGAGGAGGAGCTCAAGAAAACTATCAGCAACGAGCCTTGAAGCACCACGCAGACGGGCACGGGAGAGCCAGTGCTGAAGTTTAGAAGGAGGAGGAGGAAAAGTTCAAGGAAGTCAGAGAAGCTTTTGCAAGCTTTTGCTCTCCTCACTGATCCCGAGAAGAAGACTCACTCTGACACTGGACAGGACCTGGATGAGGAGGGCACGGGTGTGGGCGACTTTGATGTCAACCACATTTTCTTTGGCATTCTTCAGCAGTGCTGGGGCTTCAGCTTTGAAACATCTGGTCTGGGGAATTTCCTTTTTCAGTTTGTGTCATGAGAGGAAACCATCCAGAACCTAGAGAGTGCGGACTTGCTCAGTGTGACCTTGAATGTGGACGCAGCTTACCTCCTCTCTTCTCCGCATCTCCGTGTACTTGGAGCACTTTGGCTTTCTCCGTTGGATCCCCTGGGTCTTTGTGAGTGGGTGAAGGAAAGGGGGCTGGCGCCAAGACTGCGGGTGTGGGAGGGAGGGAGGGGATGGACAGGGAAACAACTTGTGAATTTTTGTTTTACTGTTTAACTTTATTTTAAAAAAGCCAAAAAAAAAAAAAAAGTGGGGGGGGGGCCTCTGGCTGGCTCAGTCAGTAGAGTGTGTAACTCTTGATCTCAGTCATGAGTTCAAGCCCCACATTGGGTGTGGAGCCTACTTAAAAAATAATAATAAAATAAAATCCTTTTTTTTTTTTTTTTAAAGATTTTGTTTGTTTATTTTTGAGAGCGAGAGAGAGAGAGAGAGAGAGAGTAGGGGGAGGAACAGAAGAAGAGGGACAAGCAGACTCCACACTAAGCGTGGAGCCTGAGGAGGGGCTTGATCCGGTGACCCTGAGATCATGACCTGAGCCAAAATCAAGAGTTGGACGCCTACCCAACTGAGCCACCCAGGCACCCCAGTAAAATCCTCTTGTAAAACGGCAAAAAATTAAGAGAGAAAAATGTTTGACACTTAAAAAAAATAAAAGTGAGGGGCGGCTGGCTGCCTCAGTTGGTGGAGCATGTGACTCTTGACCTCAGGGTCATGAGTTCGAGCCCCATGTTGGGTGTAGAGATAACTTAAAAATGAAATCTTAAAAAAATTTTAAAAAATAGAAAAAAAAAGGGGGGGAATGAAGTACTGACAGATGCTATGTCTTAGCCTGATTGGGCTGCCATAATAAAATGCCATTGATGGGTGGCTTAAAGAACAGAAATTTACTTGCTCACAGTTCCAGAGGCTGGAGGTCTGAGATCAGGGTACCAGCATGGTTGGTTTCTGGTGTGGACTCTCCCCTTGGATTGCAGGTGGTCGCCTTCTCGTGTGCTCACATGACCTCTTGTCTGTGGGGGCACGCAGAGAGAGCGAGCAAGCTCTCTCTCTGGTGGCTCTTCTTATAAAGTCACAAATCCCATCACAAGGGCCCCACCCTTCTGATCTCATCTAACCCTAATTACCTCCCAAAAGTCCCGTCTCCCATCACACGGGGGGCTAGGGCTTCAACATAGGAACTTAGGGGGACACATTCAGTTTATTGCACGGTACAAGATGAATGAACCCTGAAAACATTACGCTAAGTGAAAGAAGTCAGTCCTGAAGGACCACATACTGTATGACTCCATTGATAGGAAATGTCCAGGCGAAGCAAATCCATAGAGACAGAAAGCAAATGAGTGGTTGCTTGCCCCAGGGGCTGGGTGGGGGGAGGAAATAAACAGAGACTGCAAATGAATACAGTTTATTTTGGGGGTGATGAAGATGTTCTGGAATTAGATTGTGGGTGATTGTTGCACAACTTTGTGAATCTACTAAAAAAAAAAATCCCACTGAATTATACACTTTAAAATGGCAAATTTTATGGCATGCGAATTATATCTTCATATTTAAAAAAAGAAAGGAAAAAAGATGTAGAGACACATCAACCAATGGACTTTGTTAGGCTCTCGATTCAAACCAACTTAAGAAAAAAAAAGACATTTTAAAAACAACCGGGGAAAATCGAACATGGATTCTGTATTAGGTGATACAAGGAATTCTTGATTTGGGAATGTGCAATAATAGTAATGTGATTATATATTTTTAAAACACAGTATTCACAACTGAACTATGCAGAACATTCTAGCATCTACTTTCTTGCACACCTGTTCCCTGTGTGAGCTTCCTCATGCCTGCTCTCAGCCATGGGGTAGACTAGGGGTGGCATGGGAGAGGCACGTTCTCAATCTCCTCACCCTCCCCCATGAGAGAGAGGGGAGAGAGAGAGGAAGAGAGGGTGCCCTCTCAGTTGTGGGGAAGGGCACTCTCTGAGGCAGACGGCTGTCAGGCCACTGGTCCGGCCTCATTTGCCGGGGAGGGGCCCTGTTTCCAGGCCTCTGGGAGCAGCCTGGTTTTCTCTGTGCCACCCCAAAGGCTCTAGCTCCTGTGTCACCAGGTCACTCCCGCTGGGTGTCTTCCTCAGCTTTCACACATTTCCTCCATTTTGGAGGGGCTCGAGGGCTAGAACCACCATGAAGGTGACCTTGACCCCATTTCTTACTTTCTTGGCTTCTCCGTCAGGGTCTGGGGGTCCAGGATGTGTGGTGGGCTCAGTATTCAAAGTACTCAGTACTCGAAGTACTCAGCACTTTACGGGAAATTTGTGCAAGAGGAAGCCACCAAGAGAGCTGCTGTTTTAATGTCCTGGCAGCCTGAGTCATCCAGGTACTTGACCTGCATGCAGCCTCACCTCATTCAGGAAGCTTCCTTGATTGGACGCGTTCAGCCATTCATCCCTTGGTCCTGCTTTTGTTGAGGCCCGTGGCTGTCAGCTGGTGTCATCGTAACTCACCCCGGGCCAGCGCTGCCCTTGGGATGTTCCGAAGTCCTTTCTCGTGTGCAGTCGAGTAGCCGGCCCCCGGTCTCTCCCCGGGGCCCCTGCCAGCAGTGGGTGCAGCGCGCACAGACTCTCAGTGCTGGTGGCTGATGGCTGAGTGGCAGCACTACTCTTACATAACCCGTTTCTCTCCTCCTTTCTCCCTCCAGAGCCAGATTTCACATTGAGCAGCTGCAGACGGAGAAATCAGAGAAAGCACAACCCGGCCCCAGATTCCGAGGGGCCTGCTGGGGACTCTGTCCTCCTGCTCGAGAGGGAAGACCCCGAGGCCGGAGTCTCAGGCCAGGTCCCGGCTGCCATGGGACTTGCAGCTGCCGCCCCCCGGCTGCCCTCCACTCGGCCAGGCAGATAAGGGCGGGCACTGCCCCAGGAGCACCTGCCGCCCCCCCGCCGGGCTGCTGCTCTGTGGCCAGCCCTTCCCCAGCCTTGGGCCACCTTCGCTGACCCGAGGCCATGTAGGCCCCACCTGGGCCTTTGTGGATAGACACACGGCCGGGGACACCGCCTCTGCTCTCTGGGGGACACAGCGTACCACCATGCCCCGGGGAATCGCCTGGCTGCACTGTGAGTACTGGGGAGGGGGGGCGTCTGTGGAGACGGCCCTTGGAGGCCTTGGCCCAGAGCCAGGCTCTGCTGTAACCATGGCAACAGGGCCATTCCTGCCAGTGAGAAGTTGAGATGCTTCCCAGCTTAACAGCCTGAGGACTCCCATGGCCACCCTCTGCCCTGGCCCTAGCCAACCCCAGCTCAGACCCGCATGGGGGGTACAAGTCTTAGGCTGGGTTGGCGTGGTCAGTGGGTGGTCAAGGGGATGGGCCAGGCACTGGGGGCAAGGGGCAGCACCACCTTCGCAGGCTCACCAGTGCTGGGGCGCACGGGCAGGGGTGGGGCAGAGGTGGCAGAGAGGATTTCTGGCCTCCCTGGGTGTGGCCAGCCGGGGGTGGGAGCTCGTGAAAGTGGGCCCCAAGACACGTGGCAGAAGTGCCACCAGGTGCTGGAGAAGGCAGCCTGTTTCTCTGCCCCTCCCTCCATGATAGAACAAAATTAAGAGGCAGAAAGAGAACAGTGTTGTTGGTAAAAAGAAAAATAAGTTGAAATGAGGACAGAAAGCGTCTAGAAGCCTCTCAAGTCTGCTGGTGGGAGGCCAGACCAAGATCCCTTCAGACTCCAAGATTCTATTGAATTGACTCAAATTCAGCACATTTTTCTGGTGCCTCCCACATGCCCACTGGAGAGTTACTGCCATGGCAACAAGGACTGGGCTAGCTCGCGCCCCTCTCTCCGATGCCTGGCGCCGAGTTAGGCGTTAGGAACTGTGTGCCTCATGGATGAGGTCTGGGGTTTGATCCTGCAAGGGATCCAGGCTGGCCCTTGTGGAGGGAGACTGCAAAGGATCAGGGCATTCAGAACAGGCAGAAGGACCCAGACCCAGTGTTCTGGAAGCTTCCAGGTCACGAGGAGCAAAAGGGGCAACATGGGTGAGGAGCCACTTGAAATGGTTTTGAAGGTGGACCGTGTTCACACAGGTAGATGTGGGAAGGTGAGGACAGTGTCCCAGGTAGAGGGAACAGCATGAGCAAAGGTTCAGCAGTGGGGCTGTGAGAGGCCAAGCTGGAAAGCCAGTTTGGGCTCAGATGGTGGAGGCCGTAAAGGCCAGTTCATGAGACAGCAGGGAGCTCTGGAAGGTTCAAGATCTGGGGATGGAGTTGTGACTGGGAGTTACTCTACTTTCGGAAGATCAGTCTGTGCTACTTGCCGGCCGTGCTTTCGCAACCTTTTGGGCAGAAAGCGATGAGGGTCTGTTCCAGAGATGGACGTGGGACTGGAAGGCATGGTGGAGCTGACTGCGGGCCCTGGCGAGCTTGGGCTGTGGGGAGGGAGGCCGGGAGAGCTGCACGTCAGGGGCTCGTAAAGGGGCTGGGTGCTGGGGAAGGATGGGCTGCCATAACAAATTGCCACAAACTCGGTGACTTAAAACAGCAGAAGTTTATTCTGTCCCAGGTCTGGAGGCCAGAAGTCTAAAATTAAGGTGTGGGCAGGGCCACGCCTCCTCCGAAGCTCTAGGGGAGGCTCCTTTCTGCCTCTGCCTGCTGCTGCTTTTTTTTTTTTTTTTCTCCTCTTCCTGCTTCTATTGGCACCTGGCAGTTCATGGTTTGTGGTGGCATCGCCCCGGTCTGTGTCTGTCTCCTCCTGACACTCTCTGCATGTCTCTCTGTCCTCTCCTCCTCTTATGAGGACATCTGGTCACTGGATTTAGGGTGGGCCTTGATGTTATCTGCAAAGACCCCATTTCCAAATAAGGTCACATCTGAAGCTCTGGGCGAACAAGGATTTTCAGGGGGATGCTATTCAACCCTCTGCACAGGTTTAGATTCGGTCACTGCGGGTGGGGTGGTGAACAAGCCCCATTTGTCCCTGCACAAGGGGGCTGTCCCCAGGACAGGCGCAGCCCCTCCCAGCCAGGGACCCAGGAAGGGAGCTCCTTCCTCACTTGCTCTTTCTTCAGCCTCCTCTTCTGTCTTGGAGGTGTCTTCTTTCTGGAGGGCGAGGGGGCAAGAATGGCCCCCTCCCAGGGTTGGGGGTGCACTGCCGTGGGGCTCTCTGAGGAGCAGAGCCACTGTGAGGCTGCGGCCATGCTGGCCCCATGGTCACCGGCTTGCTGGCCTGTTTCTTGGGGTGGAGGCAGCTGAAAAGGGGCTTAAATTTGGAGTTGGTGGTCAGTCTGCAGATCTGAAGGAAGTCTGGGTCTGGGGGAAGGCAGATGACCCACGGACAAGGTTTCTGGCAGAGCCCATGCGTGCCAGGCTGGCACACGGTGGCTTTCTATGACTCGTTCCCTGCTAGGAGCCAAAGTTGTCAGGACATGGGTGAGCACAGTGAGGGTAGGACTTCAGGGGTCACATGGGCAGGCAGGGGTGACTGCCCCATGGGAAGGAAGGCCAAGTGTGGACAGAGATACTGATTTTTGAAGACAAGTTGCAAATTCAGATTTTTATGTGAAATCTCTGTGAACCAGCTGTGGCCCTTGGGACACCAGTTTGCAACTGTCTCTGGAGGTCAGTGGTTCTCAAAGTGTAGTCCCCAGACCAGCAGCAGCAGCACCTGGGAACTTGCTAGAAATACAGATTCTCTGGGCCCACCCCAGACTTCCTAAATCAGACACTCTGGGCCTTAACCAGCTTTCCAGAAGATTCAGATGCATGCTCCTGATTCCTTGTTCAAGATGAACCCGCAAAGTGCTCAGTAAACAAGACCATGCTGTGGTTCGCTGCATTAGGGACTCACTAGGGGCCAAGTTGTCCGGTCTAGATAATGAGTGAGGTGGACAGATGGTGCTAGAGATGAGACTGTGGGGGCTGGTTCAGGCAGGGGAGAGCCTGGTGGGGGGTGGGGGAAGGAGTCTTGGTGAGGCCTTGAAAGAGGTCTGCCATGCTGGAGGATACTGAGGGTCAAGGCAAAGTGTGAGCAAAAACTGTAAACCAGGAATGATCTCGGTCTGCAGGTGTGCCAAGCTGAGGAGCTTAATGACTTAGAGACAAGATAGGAAGCAGGCAGAAACACTGGCTCAGTATCTGTTTATCTGTTCTTTTGTCCAAATACCGGGGGCAAGCGCTTGGGAAGAGACAAGAGAGAGGAAATGCAAGATGGGTTGCAAATTTGCAAACTTGAAAAATAGCCCTTCTCTGGGAGGAAGGGCTTGTGGGCTGCAGCGCGTCCTCCTCGTCCTCCTCGGCACAGGGCTTGAGGCCGCCTAGCGTGCTCCGGGTGAGAGTCCAGCCAGAGCAAAGGCCCGGCGGCAGGGCCGAGGAGGAGGAGAGGTGGCCAGGAGCAGGCCCAGGCCAGTGAGGGAGTAAGAACAGAAGTCTCCCTAAGTTCCAGGGAGGTGAGGGAGAAAGTCAGGTCAGTAACGCCTACTGGGAACCGGGGGTGGGGCAAGGAGATAATGGCTTGCCTGGCTATTTTTGGGAGGGGAAAAAAAAAAGAAAAGAAAAGCAAAAACAAATTATTGCTTTTGACTGTGACAGTAATTTCGATATTGATTGTATTGATTGTAGAGTATAAAGTATGTCCTACAAAATACAAAGAACGTAAAAATCTCCCACAGAGATTTGGTGCCTTTCCTTCCACCACTCGCACCGCGTTTCCCGCGCACATGCAGACATGGGTAATTCACGTCACGCTGTGCGCCCAGAGGAGAGGTGTTGAGTCATGCTTTTTAAGACTTTACTAAGCATATCATGAGTACTTTTCTTATCACATAAGCATACCATAAGCATTCTTTGACAATGTGGTTTTTATTGGCTACATTCATTAATGAACATGTGGGCCGTTTACAGATTGTTATTTGTATAAGAGAATTCTGCTACAGGACTCTTTGTCCACGAATCTTTTGGTGATGGCTCTCTTGTTTTCCTTCACGCTTATGCCTAAAAATGAGTTCAGTGGATCAAAGAATGTGAAAAATTATTTTTTTTAAACTTTATTTTTTTAAAAGATTTTACTTATTTATTTGACAGAGAGCACAAGCAGGGGAGCGGCCGGCAGAGGGAGAGGGAGACGCAGGCTCCCCGCTGAGCAGGGAGCCCAATGCGGGGCTCGATCCCAGGACCCTGGGATCATGACCTGAGCCGAAGGCAGATGCTTAACCAACTGAGCCAATTAGGCGCCCCTGTTTATTAATATTTTTTAAAGATTATTTGAGAGAGAGAGTGAGGGGTGGGGAGGGGCAGAGGGAGAGGGAGAGAGAGTCCCAAGCCGACTCCCTGATGAGTGTGGAGCCTGATGCTGGGCTTGATCTCACAGCCCTGAGATCAGGGACTGAGCTGAAACCAAGAGTCAGATGGTTAACCGACTGCACCACCCAGGTGCTCCAGTAGGTCAAAGGATGTGAAAACTTTCAAGGCTTATTGGGTCAAAGGGTGTGGACATTATTAAGTCCACTAATAATAAAAATAATAAAAATTGCCAAATTGCTTTCCAGGATAAGAGCCTCACTACTTTGCCGGCACCAAGTGTCATGAAATGAAATTAAAAAAAAAACAACACCCAATTTCCATTTTGATAAGTGAAACATGGCATCTGATTGTTTTAATATATATATATTTACCTTTATTGGTGAGTTTGATTTTTGTTGGATACATCTCCTGCCCATCTATGTTTTCTTTCTGCTCTGATGAGTTTGATGCTTGTTCATATTTTTTGCAACTCCTCAGGTTTTGTTTTTTTTTTTAAGATTATTTATTTATTTGACAGAGAGAGATACACAAGCAGGGGGAGTGGGAGAGGGAGAAGCAGGCTCCCCACTTAGCAGGGAGCCCGATACGAGGCTTGATCCCAGGACCCTGGGATCATGGCCTGAGCTGAAGGCAGACGGTTAACGACTGAGCCACACAGGTGCCCCTCCTCAGGTATTTTTTGTAAGTGTGTTCAGTTACAGGAAATCACAAAAGCTGTTTTTGAAGTCACAGTGACCCCCAGTGGTGAAAGCTGGTAATGTTCGGAAGGCGGCAGCTCGTTCGCTGGGGGGGGGAGAAGCGGCAGCCTGAGCTTGGTTGGCTTCCCCAGAGTGAGCGCATTGGAAGGGCTGCAATGATTTGTACATCTGAGGGGGAAGCCAAGATCAGTTACAGCAGGGAGGCAATTGGCTCCGGTCACTCAAGAGTCATTTGTAGAGTGGGAACGAGCATCCAGAACTCCTGAATCTCCAGATGGAAATGCAGACCCAGGCTTTGAGGACACTCCAGCCTAAAGGGGGTGGGGGCCGAGGTTGCCCTGGAAAGGAGGTTGTGCCTGCCCCATGGGGCAGGAGTGGGGAGGAGACTGGACACCAACCTCAGGATGGGACTGCGGGGCGGGCTCTGCTGGCTGCGGGCAGGGCTGCACCGGCCGGACTGCTCGTGCTCGCCTGGCCTTGCTGTGTGAGCCTGGACCCTGGTGGGGGGAAGGCCTCCCCGGCGCTCCGCGCCTCCGCCCCTCCCATGGCTGGGAAAAGGGAGGGCACACGCGCACAGCTTTGCACACCCGGACAGCGTGGCGGTGGCGCGGGGTGCTCATGTGTTGCTGTTGGGTTCGGTCCACAGATCTCGGGATCCTCCTTGGCATGGCCTTGGGGAACGGGGGTTTGGAGATGTGGCCCTTGACCCAGACCGAGGAGTGCGCCGTCACCGGCTTTCTGCGGGACAAGCTGCAGTACAGGAACCGCCTGCAGTACATGGTAACCGTGGGCACCCGCTGTGTCCCCTGCCCAAGCTCCCGGGCTCACAGGGTGTAGGACCCTCGGGCCCCGCCCTGGCTCCGTGTCAGCCCTGAGCCCCGGGCCCCTTTCTCCGCCTGGTCCGCACCAACCGTCCCCTCCCTGCTAGCCGTCCCCAGGGCCCTCCACCCCTGCTACTTGATCTGACCTTTGATCCTGCCTCTCCATGGTGCTCACCCTGTGACTCAGGAGTGGATTCCAGGAAGCCTTGGGGGAACCCCAGGCACTTATTACCAGCTGGGCAGATAAGGACCTAGAAGTTGGAATGTGCACCCCTTTGTGTAGGGTAGAGAAGCCCATGGGCCACTGTGGCTCTGGAAGTCTTTTTTCTTTTTTTGACAGCTTTACTGAGATGTCCTTCACATACCGTACTATTCACCTGTTTAATAAGTGTACAACTCCGTGGTTTTCAGTCTATTGGCAGAGTTTTTTTTTTTTTTAAGATTTTATTTATTTGACAGATACAGGGAGAGTAGGAACACAAGGAGGGGGGAGTGGGAGTGGGAGAAGCAGGCTCCCGCTGAGCAGGGAGCCTGATGCGGGGCTCGATCCCAGGACCCTGGGACCATGACCTGAGCCGAAGGCAGATGCTCAGCGACTGAGCCACCCAGGTGCCCTTATTGGCAGAGTTCTGCAACCAGCACCATAAGAAGTTTAGAGTAATCTTACTTAAGGTAGTCTTCCTCACCTCCAAAGAATATACTACTCGGGGGGTAGCAGGTCCCTCAACCACTTCTTGGCATGAAATTTCTGCCATCATAGGAACTCCACGTTTGGTTTCAGCCTTCCCTGTGCCCCAGAGGAGAGAGCTGTCGTTATTCCCGTGGGGAGCTGGGTGCATATTCTCTCTAGAAGGCCACCTCTGGTATCAGAGGGCTGGTCCTTGGCCCTCTCCTACATCAGACTGTCTGGGAGCTGGGGGCGCCTGAGCCATTTCTGCCTCTGACCTCATGGTTTCTTCTTGTACTTCCCCAGAAACACTACTTCCCCATCAACTACAGGGTCAGCGTGCCTTATGAGGGGGTGCTCAGAATGGCCAACATCACCAGGCTGGTGAGAATCCCCTCCTGGGCTGGGAGACCCCTGCCTCCTGGGACACCCCACGGACCCAGCCTGAGAGGCACATTGGTCTTGGCAGGTCCTGCTGCCAGGGGGCATTTCCCAGCTCTGCGAGCAAGCCTGCCCTCGGCTGAGGCCCAGGGTTGCTCCCTGGCCACCGTGGATGCCCATGCTCTGCTCTCTTTGTGGGGCCACGTTGGGTGGGGGGGTGGTCAGAGCAGTGGCAGGGAGGGCCCAGAGACCCGTGTCTGTGGGCTTCAGTGATGTCTCCTGTCCCCACAGCAGAAGGCCCGGGTCAGCCAGCAGGAGCTGCGGTACCTGTGGGTCTGGGTGAGCCTCAGTGCTACTGAGTCGGTGCAGGAAGTGCTGCTCGAGGGCCACCCATCCTGGAAGTACCTGGAGGAGGTCCATACGCTGCTGCTGGACGTGCAGCAAAGCCTCATGGTGAGCTGTGCTCAGCTGCGGGGGGGGGGGGGGGGGGGGGGGGGGGGGGGGGGCGGGGGGGGG
>NW_022589733.1:23336242-23360412 GCF_004348235.1 Phoca vitulina | reverse complement strand
GTCCTGAAGGGTGTGGGAAAAATGATTGAGAGGAAGAGATGGTCAGTGCCCAGTGGGTGGCCTGGGCTGGGGGCAGGGCATACTCTGGGCTCCCTCTCTCTTGCTCTGGATCCCAGGTAAGTCATTGAACCCTGTGGCTTTGTTTCTGGAGGTTTCTTTTTTGGGGGAGAGGGGAGGAAGTATGAATAGGTGGAGGGATGAACACAGGAGGTTTTTAGAGTATAATGAAGTGCTTCTCCAGGACACTGTAATATCCTGTTCGTGTCAAAGTCCATAGCATGTACAGCACAAAGTGAACTATGGACTTCAAGTAATAATAATAAAATAATAATAAATAATAGTAATAATAATAATAGAGGTTCCTGATCATTGCCTGCCCCATAGGATTGATCTGAGGCCTCAGGGATGTGTCCTCTAAAAAGCCTGCAGAGTAAACTCACAGATTAGTGTGAGCCCATGCAGGCCATGGGTGTACTGCGGGACCCCTCCCCACACTCCCATTTTGCCCTACTCCCTCAGTAGGAGCCTTCCCCGGGGAGCCCCCCCTGCTGCCCAGTCAGAGCTGAGAGCTGCGGGGGACACTAGGGTTTAGGAGCCCAAGGCTGCTGGGAGTTCTGGGGAGGCTCTGGCGGAGGCCCAGTGGTCTCCTTGGTGGCGCTTTCGTGCCCGTGGGCAATGTGAGTTGGAGCTGACCTGAAGAGACAGTTTTGCATCCTTGGTTTTCCTGGTGAGAGCCCGACTTTGAGCTCTTGGGAGCTGCCCACGTGGTTCAGATTTAATCAGCTTTAAGTCTTGTCTTCTTTCTCACAGAGTTAATGGTCTGTGCCCCACTCCAAATATGCCCAGCATCTGGTGCGCAGTGGGTTCTCCCTGCCAGGGAGTGGGCCACGGGACAGGCCCCTTCTCCCTCCTGCCACCCTCGCTTCTCTTTCCAAGCCTTTGTAGACTGGCTTTTTTGGGTTGTTGTGACAAATGACCACTTACTGGTGGCGGAATATGGAAATTCTCCTGTCGCAGACCTGGAGCCGGAAACCCTGCACCCAGGGTATATCAGCAAGGCCACGCCCTCTCCGCAGGTTCTAGGGAGCAGGGACCCTTCCTGTTTCTTCCCCGCTTCTGCTGGCTGCTACTCTTGTTGGCTTGTGGCCATGTCACTCCAACCTCTGCCTCCACCCTCACATGGCCTTTCCCTCTAGCATCCCCTCTTACAAGGACGCCAGTCATTGGATTTAGGGCACACCCTACATTCAAATTGATCTCATCTGGAGATCCTTAATTACATCTGCAAATGTCCTATTTCCAAATAGGGTCATGTTCACAGGTCCCAGGGCTGGACGTAGTTTTTTTGGAGGGGGGATTAAGGGGACAGACCGTTTAACCCAGTACACTCCCTTTAGGAAGGTCTTTGCCTGGCTCAGGCCCCACATTTCCTTTCTAGGCCATGTCTCCTGCACCAGCTCTGGCCCCCTGCTCCATCCCCCAAGTGTGCCTGCCTGCTCCCCGCACTGTGCCCCCTGTTGTTAAGTACTATGGAGAGAAGCACCCTGAGTTTGGAGCTGGAGACTGGCCCAGCCCGGGGTGCCTGGCACCCAGGTGTCCTCATGATACGGCCCTCACAGGTCCTTTGTCTTGTTCCCTGCAGGCAGTGGAGATCTTTGAATCCTGAAGGACAGTCTCCCAGGCCCAGGACCCCTTGTGTGCGGGTGGCCGGGCCTGGGCTAGAACAGCAAGGATGCCCCCTACAATCATTTTTCCAAAGATGGAAAAAGAGGAGCCTCTGTGATGAAGGGCTTGGGTGAGGGGGACCCTCCCAGGTAACTTGGTGCCTGCAGGAAGGAGAGAAATTACCCATAGGCCCCCCTGGTCATAGTCCCCTGCCTCCATGGTTTGTGTAGCTCCACGCAGGGCAGTTTCCAGGCTTCTCCTGGGATATGGCCCTGCCTCTTCACTGGGGTTGGGGGGGGTGGCACCCATGGTCCTGACGGTCTCCTCCCTTCCAGGATGTGGAGGTCGGCCCCAAGGTGGAGGCGGTAGTGTCACTCCTGAGTGGCCCGAGGCTAAGCCTGAAGCTGGTGCGACCCAAAGCCCTCCTGGACAACTGCTTCCGGGTCATGGAACTGCTGTACTGTTCTTGCTGTAAGGAACAAGTGGGGGGGGCTGGGGGCAGGACACCGGGCTTCAGACGCAGGGTCACTGAGCAGACCAGGACCCTCCGGGGCACGCCCTCCACTCCCCAGGGCTATAGGGCATTTCGGAAAGCCAAGATGGGCCCCAGGTACAGGGACAAGAACAATGGGGCTTGGTCTGGGGATGAGGGGGGCTGTTGACCACTCCTGCAGTCTTTTTTTTTTTTTCCTGTTTCCTGCAGGTAAACAAAGTTCCGTCCTAAATTGGCAGGACTGTGAGGTGCCGAGCCCTCAGCCCCACAGCCCAGAGCCCTCATCACAGTGCGTGGCTACCCGGCTATACCCTCTGTCCCAGAGGCCCCCTATCTCCCTGCCCCACTCCCCAGGATCCACGCCTGGACCCCCGGCTCAGTGAAGCTGCTGAGGGCACAGGCCGAGGCCTCTTGGCCCAAGCAGCCTGTGTGGGGCAGCGGGAGGTTCTCCCACAGTTCGGTTGAGCCTGAGACTTGTCTGGGCAGTGGTGAGGAGCCCCCCCCCCCCCCCCAGGAGAGTGTTTTTCCTTTGAGGGGATTCTGTGCCTGAGAAGGGTTCGGCTTCCCGCATTCTGTACCTCACCTGGTCTCACCTGGAGCAGCGGGGGCCTGGGGGCACCTGAACGTGGACAGAGTTCTCTTCCCCTTCCTGCACCACCTGGGCTGCCTCCCTTGCCTGGAGGCGGCGCTGAGCGTCTCCCGTGGCCTGCAGAGGTGAAAACTGCGCCGGGTGGGGGGGTGGGGGGTGAGCATGGGGAGAGGGCAGGAAGCCACACACCACGTCTTGCCACAGTGGATGCTCTTCCAGTTCCTCTTATATTTTCTATTAAACAAACACTTGCTTGTTTTGGTTTGGTTTGCATCTGCAAAGGTGAACCCCAGAGGGCAGCGAGCCTCCAAGTTCCAGTTCCAGCTGGTCAAGGGTAGGATGCAGGAGCGGGGTGGGCTGGTCGGGCCCTGGGGCTTGGGTCTCAAGATTGGGATTTGTAATGGATGAAGCCTTACCTGGCGGCCTGGAAACGGTATTTGAGGGCCTGAGTTTCTTCCAGGCCTGCCCTAGTGGCTGGGGCCTCAGCGAGACAGACTGAGGGGCACAGGGGGTCAGGGAGGTCTTCCTCCGTGCCCCCTGGTCGCCCTCCCTGGCTCCACCTGGCCAGGACAGAGTGGAGGTGTTCAAAAGCATAGCTCCTGGCACAAGACCCGGCCCCTCCTGCCCCTGCAACACGGACCCCGTGCTCCCCAGGCCGGATCTGGGGCAGGACAGGGCCGGGAGCAGCGGTGGAGGGAGCCAGGCGGAGGCAGGGCTGTTAATTACAGTACAACTTTATTAATACTGGAGTCTTCACAGTGCATTTGTTACTCGTAGCAGTGACTATTTCAATCAAGGGGGGTGGGGGTGGAAGGGGCAGGGAGGAGAGGAGAATTTATCCAAAAACGGACAGAAAGAAAAGAAACAAAATGGGTCAGATGGGATGGGGGGAGGGGTGGAGGGAAGAAAGGGTGAGTAGGAACCAGGAGGGGAGACCCGGGTGGGGAAATAAATTAAAAAAAGGAACAAGTTAACAACAGCACCAGAAAAGTTACTTCAGTCAAAAGACGCTTTTGAAAAGAATATTTCTCTGTACAAATGAAAAAAAAAAAAACACGAAGAAGTCCCCCAAACCAAAGTTTGTGATGCGGGATGGTTGGCTCGGATCCCAAGGGGGTGGGCCTAAGAGGTGGTCACTAAATGGGAGATAGATAGGTGGCCAAGGGAATGGGGGAGTTATGTACAGCCCTGGGGTGGCTGGGAGGAGGCTTGAGCCTGGAGGCGGGGTGGCTCTGCCATGCCCACCCCCTCCTCGGGCCTCCCAAGCCACCCCTCCACCCCTGACCCTGCTAACATCACCCATCCTGCATCTTACTCCCTCCACCCACCGGGTAAACGCCAGCACAGCCCTGCGGGGAAGGGGCAGCGGAAACCCCGTCCCGGGCCTTCCCCAGTGGGCCACCTGCCCTCCCGGCCTCTTCAGGCCCTCCCTCGCCTGGGCCCTCTCTCCAGGCACCCTGACCTGGGCTCTCCGGTTGGCTGGAGCGTTCAGCAAGGCTGTTCTCAGACCTAGCAACTTACAGATACCATTCTCCGTCTGCCCTTGGGAGCCTGGGGGGGCTCCATCCACCCAGGGGCTGCCTTGGTTCCCCAGACCTGCCTGACCACCCTGCTTGGATCCCGGTTCCCTGCAGAACTACCAGGAGCTCCAGCCTGGCGCTGAGACTCAGACCCAACCCCATCCCCTCCAGACCAGGAAAAGCCTGCTCTCCTGACCTCGGGAGCCCCACCCCCCCGGCCCACCCTGTGGTCCCTCCGCCCTCTGAGCCCGGCCACCCTCTCTGCTGGCCTGCAGGACAACAGGAAGCCCTCCACTCGCCCTAGACGCACCTGCTTCTACCTGCTTCGAGTTGGCGGGCACCCCACCCCGCACCCACTGCCAGCACAGGACTGGACTCCGAGGGGACTGCACCAGGATGGCATCTCCTCTGGCAACAGAGAGTCAAAGCCAAGCTCCCTGGACCGCACCCCAGCCCCATCCAAGGAGACGTGCTGCCCGCCCCCCCCGCCACCGGCCCTCTCCAACCTTATTTTGGCTTTGGGGAAGCCAATGTGGCCCTCCTCGTCCTGCCATGGGCCCACCAGGCCACTGTGAGGACCCCTGTCCCTCAGGCACTCTCGGACACCCTGTACTGTCCACCCTGTCCCCACACACAGTCCTTGTCCAGTCGTCAGCTCTATTATTATATTCATAAAATAACCCCCACACCCTCTACAGCTCCAGCCCCTATCCCCAAAGGTGCCCGAAACCACCTTTGGACCAAAGTGCCACCAGAGTTAAATTCTCAACGTGCCCAGGTGAGGACACACATCTGAAAGCAGCTCCTGGAGGGCTGGCCAGATGCCCCTCGGGCCTCTCGGGCCTCTGGATTCCTTCCCTGCTGCCCTGCCCCTCAGCCCCCGCCACACCTCCCCGGGAGGGGAAGCTAGGACCCGAAGCCCCTCGGGCTCCACAGCGCCTCCAAACAGATCCCCAAGACTCCACTTGGGGCCCTGGGCCTGTGGGCCTCTTTCCTCCACAGCAGCCTGGGCCTCCCCACCTCCAGTGCCGTTCTGTGACACTTTAGCCGACTGGGCACCTGGCCCCTCCACAGCCAGCCTGCCTCCCTAAGGGAGAGGAACCTGGGAGAGGGGAGAGAAGGAAGGAGCGGGGACCGGGCAGGGGCGGAGGGGAACAGCATTCAGGAGAAGCCCCGGGCACCACCGACCAGGGAGAAGCTGGGCCGGATCGCCTGAGGTGCGGCGGGCGGGCCCAGGGAGGCTCCCAGAGACGGGGGTGGGGGGGGGGGGGGGAGGGCAGGGCCTGTGGAAGAGGAAGAGGAGGAGCAGAACAGGCAAGAAACATATAAAACAGGCTCCAAACCCAGTTCAAGACCTGCAGGCTCAGAGCTGGTGAGCTTTGTTAAAGAAGTCATTCCCATTTAAATGCTGCAATCCAAGATGAGTGTCTTTCCATCCCACGTGACTTAAACAAATATCCGAAAGCTTGCCTGTCTGCTGTCTCCTCGCTGTGCCTTGGCTCTGAGCGGCTGCGGGTCACCTGCCAGGCCACCTGCCTCTCGCGGGGGCCACAGGGGAGGGGGGCGCCATCACAAGATGCGGGGCGCCGACCTGTCGTTGGTGACGGTCCTCCGGAGCCGCACCCCGCGGCGGATGGCCACCAGCATGTCTTCGGCCGGGGGCTCGCCCGAGGTGGCAGGGGGCGGGCTGGGCGTCTCCTCGGTGGGGGCGGTGGCGGCGGCGGCGGCCAGGCCGGTGGGGAAAGGGAACTGGCCCTCGCCCAGGGCGTGGGCGCCCGCCACCAGCTCCCCGAGCTTCTCCACCAGGCTGTGCCGGTTGGCGGCCAGCTGCTGCTGCTGGTCTTCGTCGTCCGCCGCCAGCCCTGCGTAGCCGGCCGCCTCAGGGGCCGGGCTGGCCCAGGCCGTGTTGGGTAGGCTCAGCCTCTTCGGGGAGGCCTTGGCCAGGTCCTGTGCCAGGGGCGAGGCGGCCTCGTCGCTGTAGAAGACGCACTCCTCGCTGCCCGCCCGCGTGGGCCCCGCGTAGCCGGGGGAGTCGGGCACCGTGGGCGTCTTCACCGGCACGATGGGCGGCCGGATGGGGATGGGGCCGGCGCTGGAGAGCGCGCGGCGCACGGCGGGCTTGGTGGACGGCGTGCGGCGGATGGTGGCCACGCCGGGGGGCGCGCCCGAGGCGCTGGGCAGCCCCGCGGTGGAGGCCGGGCGCTTGGTCTGGATCAGGCGGCGGTAGTTCTGGGCGATGTTGCTGTTGCGGGGGATGGTGGAGGACTTGTCGAACTCGGCCGGGCCCTCGCCGTCCGCGTCCCCGTTCACCGAGTAGCAGTCGTAGTCGGAGCCTGGGGGCACGGGATGCAGTGGGCCGGGGCCGGGGCTGTGAAGGCCCGGTGACCCAGCCCCGGCCCCAGGGCCTACCTTGGGAGGGGATGGTGTCCTCGGAGCACGAGGGCGTGGTGGTCTGCGTGCTGTAGCCGCTGGAGTACTGCAGCGAGTCCCGGCTGCTCTTCTGGTGCTCCAGGCTCAGGCCGCGGGTCAGCACCATGGCCAGGTCACTGGCCGCGGGGGACACCTCCTCACCGTGCTGGGGGTGGTAAGACTGCAGGCTAAAGCCCGGCTCCCCGCCCCCCCCGCCCCCCCCCCCCCCCCCCCCCCCCACCGAATTACAGGTCGCTCCCGCCAGGGGAACCCGGCCTGGCAGTGAAGATGGAGTCCTGGCTGGGCTGCCAGGGGAGCCGGCGCCTACCTTCGCTGCGATGGTGGCAGGGGACATGCGGGGTCGTGGCGCCTCCTCTCCGCTGGGGCCCAGGGTGCCCCCGCTGGCCAGGCCTGGCTCCGTGTCTCGTGGGTGCTCCGCTCGGTCCTTCCTCCGCTGTAGGCTGGTGCCCGAGGGCTGTTCGTGGGGACCCGCCTTGGCCCAGTCCTGCAGGGTGTGGCAGACGGGTCAGGGGGCCCTTGGCCCTGCCGCCCTCAGTGAAGGATCCCCTCACTATAGTTGAGGTTCAGGGTTTTCAGGCCCAGAAGGGGGCCTCAGGCTCATGATCATGACCAAGGGCAGAGCGTGGAGGGTGCCATGACCCCTCAGTCCCTCCAGGCCCAGGGGTAGGATGGCCATGTCCCAGGAGGGAAAGATGTGTGTTGGGAGTGGCTGCAGGCGTGCCCAGGAGGCTTTTCCTGTGGGGAGCGGGCACTGTGTGCACCCCCCTCTGGTTGACCCTGCACCCTCCCTGCGTCCCACTGCAAGTGGGGAGCACTGACCGAGGTGGGGGAGCTGCACTCGCTAACGGACTGGCAGGTTTCCGAGGCCTCTGAGGACGCAGAGCTGGAGGACTTCTGCCATGCAGAGGCGAGCAGGCGGCGGACGGGGCGGGGAGGCCAGGAGGAGAGGAGAGAACAGACCCGGTCACAGCGCCGGCATGCAGTGGGGCGTTCCGGCTCGGCGCCCCACCCCGCCACCCCTGCGAGCGTCTGCGGCAGATCTCAGCACCCTGAGCGCACACTGCGGGCACCGACCGACCCCGCGGCCCGGCCCAAGAGCCAGAGGTGGTGAGAATTAACAACCGGACTCGCTGCCGATGGCCCAGATGTGGTGGGCCAGGGAAAGAGAGACACGAGGGAGGGCAGCGGGGTTGACGGTGTCCTTGTCATCTGAGAAGGGCTGGCCTGCAGGAGTCCAGAGTTCCATCCTGCACGCGCAGCGCTGAGCTGCCTGTCAGGTATTTACGCGCAGCTGTGATGCAGGCAACCGCATTTACAGGTCTGGAGATGAGAGAGAAGACAAGGGTGGGGCCACCGATCCATGGCCACGAGACAGAGTGAGGTCACCTCGGCAGTGAGGGCAGTTAGAAGGTTCAAGGGCCCCAGGCACGCCCACGCTCCGTGGCTGGCAAGAAGAGGGTCCAGCAAAGGAGAGGAACAAGGAGCTGCCAGAGAAGTGGGAAGAAAACCACAAGCAGACGATGCCACAGAACTCAGAAGGACCTGCCCTGTGGAGGAGCCGGGCTGCCCGGGGTCCATCAGATGAGGACACGGAGGCATCCCTGGAGACCTTGAGAACTAGGTCACAGAATGGTGGGGGCAGAGGTCCACTTTTGAGTGGACCAAGCGTGCAGGGGAGACACCTGCTCTGGGCAGTCGTGGGGAGTAGGTGGCCTGGGAAGCCCCCAACTCACAAGAAGACACAAGAATGAAGACAAAGGCAGTCAGGGCAGACACAGGACCATGAGCGCTCCCTGAGGCACACGCTGAGTGCAGTACAGTGGTTGGGAGACTGGGCAAGGGCCAAGGTGGGGGGCTCGCCCTGTGATGGCCCGAATTAAGCCAGGGTACCTGCAAAAGGTCCGTTTTTAGTACCACGCCTGCCCTGTCAAACTCTCCATATTCTCCTTAATTTAGACCCCCAGATTTTTTTTACAGTTTATGATGAACCAAGATCACCAAAATAAAAAAGGAAACAAAGCACCACAGGTGAGGATTCAGATGATACAAGAAACAAATTTAGATTTTTACCAATATAATTGTTAAAGCAAAAAAACCCAATGGAAAAAGCATTTGGAACACTCAGTGGGAAAATTCAATGTCTATTCATGAACAAACACTTAAACTAGGGACAGAAAAAACTTCCTTAATCTGATAATAAAGAGTATCTACATAAATATCAATATATTTCCCTCAGAGGGTGGGAAAAAGATAAGGATGCCCACGATCACCATTTCTGCTTAGTACTGGGAGTCCTAGGAGGGCAGTAAGGCAAAAAAAAAAGTAGCAGAAAGCCACAAGATAGGAAAGGTAGAAAAAAGCAGTCCTTACTCATAAAAGACATGACTGTTGCATATGCAGAATACTCAGAAGAGTCTACAGTTATCAGAACTGATAAGTGATTTTAATAAAATTATTGCATGTAAGATCAATATACCAAAGAAAAAAATCAAATTTTTAAATATCAGCAGCCAACAAACAAAACCCCCCCTAAAAAGCCAATATAATTTAAAATAGCATCAATAGGGGCGCCTGGTTGGCTCAGTTGGTTGAATATCTGACTCCTGATTTTGGCTCAGGTCATGCTCTCAGGGTCATGGGTCCAGCCCCACGTCAGGCCCCACGCACAGCATGGAGTCTGCTTGTCCCTCTACCTCTGCTCCTCTCCCCGCTTGCTCTTTTTGCGCTCGCTCTCTCTCTCAAATAAATAAATAAAATCTTTAAAATAAATAAAATTGCATCAATAAACATTAAATACCCAGGAAAAAAAAATCCAGTGATAGATGTGCAAGATCTTTACATGCAAACTATAAAACATCACCGAGAGAAGGAAAAGCCAAAATGAATGGAGACATGAGCAATCCCCAGTCAAAACCCCGGGAGTTGCTGTTACTGTTTTTTTGATGGAAACTGACAAGCTAACGTTAAGGAATACAAGGAATTGCAAAGGGCCAGAAACAGACAAGGGGATATTGAATAACAAAGCTGGAAGACTTCTGTTACCACATTATCAAAGTTTTGTATAAAGTCACAATAATTAAAGTGGCCTGGTCTTGGTATGAGAACACAAATGAACCAGCAGACAGAATACAGACTCCGAAAACAGCTACAGGTATACACATAATACCTGATTTATGACAAAGGCAACACTATAGTGCAGTGGGGGGAAAAATGGCCTTTTCAATACACTGCCAATTAGGTATCTGTATGGAAAAATGACCCCTACCTCGTATCATATGTGTGCACACACACACACATGCACACACACGCGTGCACACAATCAATTCTTGATGAGCTGCAGATCTAAATGAAAAAGGTAGAAAAAGGCTTATCTCAGGACACAAAAAGCACAATTTAAAAAAATGAATAAATTGGACAAACTGGATATCCGTTAAAATTAAGAATTTTAGGTCATTAAAAGACTCCATTGAGAGTAAAAAAGGAATCCACAGAATCAGAGAAGATCTCAGATGAAGAAGTTGTATCCATAATATATAAGAAGTTCTAGGAATCAATAAGAAAAAAAAACAAACACCTAGTAGAAAAATGGGCAAAAATGTGAACGGGTCCTTCATAAAAGAGGACAGCCAAGTGGCCTTCAGAAGCATGAAATGGTATTCAACCTCATTCCTCGTTGGGGAAGTACAAATTAAAAATACAGGGCACTACCAGATGCACCCCCCCACCCCCCCCCGCCGGAATGGCTACAATGAGAAAGATGTAAAATACCAAGGGTTGGTGACGATGAGAAACAGCAATCCACCACTGGTACAGTATTCTTGCCAGAAATGTGTGACCTCGGTCTAACTATGGGAAGACCCCAGACACATCCAAACCGAGAAATGTTTTACAAAATACCTGACCGGTATCAAAAGTATCAAAGTCATGAAAGAAGAAGGACTGAAGGACGACTACATATTAGAGAAGCCGCAAGAGATAGAACAGGGTCCTGCACTCCTAGACCAGAGAAAACTGGCAGCATTTGAGAAAAGACCGTAGGTTAGTTAATAGTATCGTAGCTACGTAAGGGGTTAACATTAGGGGAGGCTTGGGAGGAGTAGGTGAGAACTCTGTACTCTTTTTGCAACTTTTCTACAAGTCTGAAATTATTTCAAAATACCAAGTTAGAAAAAAGCCTCAAAGGAAAGGTAAAATTGCTGTAACGTAGAGAAAAAGGAAACTGGAAGACAGACCTGAGTAAATGATCCAGAACATCATACAGAGAAGTGAGGAGAAGGAAAATCTGAGAATTAAGAGAAGGATACACAGAAGGATAAATGAGGTCTGGCAAGACACTGAATCGCAATCTCAGAAGAAGCGATAGCAAGAACGAAAGTAGGAATACAGAAATAATGGCTGAAAATTTCCAAAACATAAGAAAGACATGAATACAAAGATACAGGAATACAAACATATCAAGTGAGGCTAAATAAAAACAAATCTGCAACTAGACACAAACTGAAGAGCAAAGATCTTAAAAGTGACCAGGGAGCAAAGTAAGCTCATGATCTGACGGAGGACCTCTTAACTGATGATGGAAGCCAAAACACAGTGGAAAAATACCTTCAAAGTGTGCGAAGAGAACAACTGTCACCTCAGAATTGTGTCCCCGGCAAAACTTTCAAGAAAGACGACCAAATGAAGCATGTTTACAGATAAACAAAAACCAAGAATTTACTACTACAGATCTATTCTAAAAGAACTTCTAAAGGATATGCTATACTTCAGAAAGGAAGACTTGAGGTACGAGAAAAAATGATCAACAAAGAAATATGTAAGCATATGGAGAAATCTAGACAAATACTTTATGTACAAAAGGATAACGAAAGTAAGTAGAAAAATATCATTTGTGTTATTAAAAAATAGAGAATAACATATAATAGCTTATAAGTTGGGAGGAAGTGGGTGACTAAGTTAAAATATTTATTAAGATCCTTGAATTATTCAGGAGGTGAATGGTAAGGATGTACGGTAAAATTTCATGGTACCCTGTAAAAGAAAAGAAATAGAGTATAACTTAGAATCTAGTGGGGGGGGGAACAAATGGGAAAAAGAAAAACAAACAAATGGCAAGGGAAGAGACAAAAGAAGCACAGAAAAAGCAGAAGGAATAAACAGAAAAAAAAAACCCCAGGAGTCCAAATACGTCAGTAATCACAATAAATATAAGTGGACTAAAAATACTGAATAAGGGGCGCCTGGGTGGCTCAGTTATTAAGCGTCTACCTTTGGCTTAGGTCATCAGCACGGAGTCTGCTTCTCCCTCTCTTACTCTCCCTGCTTGTGTTCCCTCTCTCACTGTCTCTCTGTCAAATAAATAAAATCTTTAAAAAAAATACTGATTAAAAGATAAAGATTGTCAAACTATTATATAAAAGAAAATCTAGGCATCTGCTACTTATAAGAGACTCATCTAAAACACAAAGATATAGTGAGTTTAAAAGCCAAGAGATGGGAAAGGATAATATAAATCTTGAACAGAATATAGCTGAGATAGCTGTAATAATATCAAACAAAAGAGACTTCAAGAAAGCATTATAAGGAGCAGAGGATCAACTACATCATGTTAGAAGATTCAATTCACTATGAAGAGTTGACATTTTAAACTTGTATGCACTTAACAGAAGAATCTCAAAATATATACAGCAAACATGCATAAAACCATATGGGAGAAAATAACAGATCTAAAATTTTTCAGTTTTACATAGGTGAAGCAGACAGAAATGAATGGAAATGAGGTAGAGATAGTCAGTGCAGACAACTCTTTTGAGAAGTTCTGTTGTGAAGGATACTAGGTGGTTGGAGGATAACATGGTGGGGGAAGGGAGGGCTTTTAAAATGCATGATGCTGGAGCTTGTTTGTGTCCTGACGGGAATGAGCCGGCACGGGGAGAGAGACTGCAAGTGTAATGGGGACATCCTTGAGCAAAAATCCAGAACATAAAATACTGAGCCCAAATGGAGGCATTAGCCTAGATGGGGAGGAAGAGCAGACTGGATCCAAATGCAGTCACTCCTGACACCCTGAGGATAGCCCCCTGGGCAGGTGGCCTGACCTCCTTTTGTCTTCTACTGTGGTCCCCCCGTTCGCCCATCTCACTGAGGCTGCAGGATCTGAGCCTGCATCTGAGGAGATTCGTGGGCCAGTCTCTGGGTTCCGAGTGAGCTGGCCCAACTGTGTAGAAGCAGGAGGATGTCCTGGGGCTCCTGGGGATGCCTTCTAGGGTCACTACCCCATCACGGTAAGCCTATGCAGGGGGAGGGTCCCCAGGGATCAGAGCTGCGCAGCAGCCCCCTCGGGGCTCCCGTGGCTGGAAGAAGGCGGTCGGTAAGGAGTCAGGAAATGGTGAGCAAGTGGGGCACAAGACCCCCCCGCTGACACCGCTGTGGCGGATGCCCGCTGCTCTAACCCTGGTCCTGAGCCAGGTGGGCCCCGGTGAGGCCAGGTGCCACAGCTGCAGGCCGTGCAGACGCCTCCTCACCTGGCTGGTGATGTCGGAAGGCATGGGTGAGGGGGGCTTGGAGTAGGTGGCGTCCTGGGAGACGAAGCCAGAGTCGTGGGAGGAGACACTGGAGAGGCGGGCGGCGGCTGGCTGTGCCAGGCTGCGGTAGCGACAGGTGGAACCGGGTGAGTATGTGTGGGCACCCCCGGGCCACGGGGCTCCGCCGCCCTTGGCGCTGCTACTGCTGCTGGGGGCGCTGGGGGGGGGGGGGGGGGGCAGCAGCCGGACAGGGAGACACAGGGTGCGCGTGGAGGGGTGACAGACAAGGGTGGAGGGCAGAGGTGAGGGGCAAAGGAAGGAAAAGACAAAGTCAGACTACAAGTCCTGAGACTCGGGTGCCACAGAAGAGGTGGGTTCTCGGATGGGGGGGGTCGGGAGGAGGCGGGCCCGGGCAGGAGACAGCACCCAAGAGCCGTGTACCAGGGCATGCCCAGGGCCAAGCAGTCACTTTGCTTCCTACTTTGCCATTAAGCACAGTAGACCTTAGGCTGGTGATGGGGAAACTGAGTCACTAAGCATCAAACCTTGTCCCATTGGGGCTAGAACCCAACTCTGGACTGCCTCCTCAAAGTCAGATCTTTGCCATCAAATCCTAACTGGATATCTAGGGTGCGGTGATGGTCTGTGTGCGTCCTGGACCCACCATTGTCCTCATCGCCTCCATCCCCTTGAGTGTGTCCAGCCCTCCGTAGCTCACATCCTCTGTGTAACCATTTCACTCTCGGGCAATGAAGGCTGCTTTCTTTCTGACTGTGATCCTGAAGCTACTGAGCCCCCACCCTGGGTCATGGGTGTCCTCTGCCATCAACCCTCCCTGCTGTGACGGACCCCTACCTGGGGTCTAACAGACCCAGGCCCTCCTCCCTCGACAGGAGCTGCTGATGGCCCTGCGCAGCTCACCTCCCGTGCCCAGGTGCCCAGCCAGAGGTGGCTCTGGGGAAGGGGAGCCTGGAACAGAGGGGCCTCCCCCACCAGTAACTCATCTGTGCTCATTGCCCTCCCCGCTGAGGAACCTTGAATCTTAAATGTCTCCTCCAAACGCTGTCTTAGTGCCAGCCCTGGACGCGTCCCTGATCCTGAGCCTGCACCGTGAATGAAGGAGACTTCAGGGGCCAGCATGGGCCCCGGTTCAGGCTGAGGCATTGGCCGGGAACCAGCACTCAGGAACCAGCCAGGCTGGAGCATCCCTTACCTTGGGGCCTCAGCACACCTTCCCAGAAGCGTCTGTGCCCACCCTTGATCTTAGATTCTTACTATCCCTCCACCCGCGTCGACTCTGCTGGGCTGGGCAGAGCCCAGTTGTGAAATGCCAGGACCCTGTGCCTCAGTTTCCCCTTCTGTGAAATGGAGACAACACCATACCTGATACGGTGGTGTCAGGATTCAGTGAAGAAAATGCATAAAGCATGTAGCACGGCCCCTGGCGCACAGTGATTGCTCCATCAACGAAACCGCCCTGCCCCCCGCCCCCCCCAACGCCTGCGCAGGCAGCGGGCTCGAGATGGGGCTACATTTGTCCCCTTTGCTTGCAGGCCAATTCCTCTGTGACGCACTTGGGGGACTTCTGGGGCCCGGAAGCAGATCTCGATGCAGCTTTGCTGGGAGCTCACCCCTCCCCTCCCTGGGGGCCCCTGCCCCTCCCTGCCCCCTGTCAACCCCGCACTGACCTGCACATGCTGGACTTCCGTGAGCCGGAGCCGCTGGGTGAAGACGGGGGGGTCTGGTAGGACCAGCTATAGTCTGAGCCCTTCAGGTCTTTGATCACCTGGACAGGGACAGAGATGGGAATCACCGGAGGCAGTCTTCCCCTGCAGAGAGCCTTAGTGTTGTCTGGGGGTCCCCAGAGAGGGCTAGTAGGGACAGAGGCCCCCCCACTCTCTTCCCTATTGAGAGCCAAGCCCCGGCAGGAGACCCTCCAGGGGAGTCTGAAAGCAGGGCTGCCAGGGGAGGGGGGCATGGGAGAACCAGGGGTCCCTGGGGACTCACTGTCACTGGCAGAGGAGGCGAGAGTGACCATGAGGGACACCATGGGGTTCAAATCCTGGCTCTGCTGTGCCCTTTGGGCAAGTTCCTGGAACCTCACCTGGTTTCTCCCGTGAAGAGCAGCCCATGACTCCTGTCTTGCAGGGGCCATGGGGCAGGGGGGTTCAACAGGGTGGCCGTGGAAAGTGCTGGGCAGAGTGCCGGGCGCACAGCGGGCACCGGACCAGAGCAACGCCATGGGCCTGTCACGTAGGACCGACCCTCGTGCAGTGGGAGCACAGTGGTGCACCGAGCGGGTGGCAAGTGTGGGCAGGTGTCTGTGTGCCTGGGTCTAGGGGAGGGGACAGGTTCTGGGCATGGATGACAGGCAGGCGTCACCAGGTCTGGCTTGTTCAGGGGGAGCCTGAGGGCAGACACGGGGCCCAACCCCATGGGACCCCCCCCCATCTGCTCTCAGACTCAGGCCCCCCACTGGGTCCTGTGCACACCACCCCTCCCCCGGGAAGGTGCTCCTGGATGTCCCACGGCACGTGTTGGGACATGTCTGGTCCTCTGTCCTGTTTTTTCCTCTACTGTCCCCCAACCAATGGCAGGCTATCCCCTCCCCTGTCCCCTAGCCCCAGGACGGCCGCACCTGCTCACTGGCGGGGGGCAGCTTGTGGGGTTCCGCCGTCAGCACCACCAGGTCGTCGATGATGCCCTGCAGGTGGGTGATCTCTCCCAGCATGGTCAGCTCGCCGTTCTGGGGAAGCAGCGGGTCAGACCCACTGGTCCTGCCCCGGCCCCCCCTCACCCTGGAGGAACAGGCCTCCCCTGCTTCTCCCCTCTCCCCCAACACTGCTTGGGTCTGATCGAGGCTGGAACTGGACACCCTGGGGCCAGTGTGACCATCTGTCCAGACCAAATTAGTGCACCATGAGCTATGAGACCTGTCTTTGGGCTGTGAGCACGCAGCTCTGAAGGCACCCAGCCAGGTAGCACTGACAAGCGGCCTTTCTCGGGGGTTGAGGGGTCGACCCTGGGCCCTGTCCAACCTGCTGGGGCCTCTGAGTCACCCCGAAAAACTCCCACTGGTGGCTCCCAAATCCTGATTCTTGGGATTTCCTCAAATTCACAGAGACCCTCCAACTAGCCCAACGGCGGGGGATGCCGAGAACACCCCTCTGGCTCCGAGGGACCCACCACCACGGGCTGCAGGAACGTGATGAAGGTGCAGAAGCGCCCGCGCTCCTCGATCAGGGCCCGGCGCACTGCCTGCTTCTCCGTCTCCTCCAGCAGCAGGTACATGTCGTTGACGTCCTGCAGGGCGCTGTCCAGCTGAGGCTGCAGGTCTCCTTTCCCTGGAGGGGTTGGGAGGAGAGGCCGCGCTGGGGACGCCGGCCCGGCTCGCTGTGTGCATGGCTCAGGCCCCGTGGTGCTGTCCCTGCCGTGGGGCTGGGCACTGCCATAGGGGCCCGGGGACTGGGGAGGGCAGCCAGGACTCTGGGGCTTGTGCCAGGGCTGGTCCCAGAGCAGGCAGAGAGCACAGACAGACACACACACACAGGAAAGACACCAAGCTGCAAAGCCACCCCGGACCTGGAGTGGGCAGAGCCCACCGGGAGCCACCCTGGGAGCAGGTGTGCTCAGGTGAGTCCAGCAGAGGCCGCCACGGCTGAGACTTCCACCCCCCGGGGTACCCTCACTGCCCATGGGCCAGCACCCACTCACCTCGCAGGGCACAGGGAGAGGGTGGGAGCCCGACAAAGTAGAGCCTGGGGGCTCAGCGGAGGGGTGTGGGGGTCAGGAGAGCTAGGGGCTGGGCCCCGGGGGAAGGGAGGGGGTGGTCTCAGCGTGGGCTCCCACTCAGCTCAGGGAGTGATGCACAAGGACAGCAACAGCGACACAAAGAAGCAGCGAGAGAGACAGAGAGAGGCAAGAGGATGATGTAGAGATGGTGAGACAGGATGTGAGAAGGCGACAGGTAACTGGGCGGGCCTGGTGGGAGCGGGACAGCCAGGGCCTGTGCCCCCCACCCTGCCCGCTCCAACCCCTCTTGGCCTGGCAGACTGACCCAGCAGTGGCCTGGGACTCATCCCTGGCCAGGGGCCCCCAGGGCCCCAGGAGGACTGTGCCCCGGGCCCCTCCCTCGCTGGACCGACCGCCTTCCTTGCTCCTCCTTGGCCTGGAGAGGCTCCTTCCAATGGCCCTGAGCTGGGGGAGACAGACAAATGGGACAAGGACGGGAGGAGCAGCTGGAGGGACGGACATTTGACTTACCAAGTAGCTCTACAGGAAGGATGTGGGAGGAGGAGAGAAAGAGAGACAGAGAAAGAAAGAATGTGTGAAAGACAGCCGGATGGAAAGAGCCACTCCTGGGGCAGGGGTGTGGGTGCCTGGGCCTGTTGGGCCTCCTGCTGCCTCCCTGAGAGGGGAGGGCCTGGGCCAGGTCTGGGGTACAGGGAGGCTCCCTCTGTCCCACCCAGCAGGTTGGAGGGTCCTGTATCCAGGATAAGGCCCCTCCAGCCCGGATGACGCCCTGGGGCACCCCTAGGATGTGGAGCACACGGAGTGGGGCCCCGTGGGGCTACGCTTCCATGGGCCACTGTGGGCTCTACCTTTGCGTGCTTTTTTCTGCAGCTTCAGTGTGTCTGAAGACTTTTTCTTGATCTCATGCCGGGCTCGTTTGTACTCTGTGCACGGGGTGAGAGAGGAGTGCTATGATGGGGGAGCTCTGCACAATGAGGACAGGAAGCCCCGGCCCGAGCTCAGGGCCTACCTTTTGCGTGGTCCTTGTCCAGCTGGTTGGCCGACTTCTTCCAGTCCTCGATGCGCTCCTGCAGCGGGTTGATGAGGCTCTCCAGCAGGGCGCTGCGGGCGGGGCGGGAGGGTCAGGGCCACCAGCGGGGTCTCCCTGCGTCACCCGCACCCGCCGCCCGCCTGGCCGCGGCCCCCACTCACTTGGTGAACTGCCGCAGCTTGGTCTCGATGCTGCGGTGGCGCATGCACATGCGCGTGAGCGCCGAGCCAATGTCCCGTGTGGCCCCTGGCGAGGCAAGCGCGCAGCGTGGGAAGGGGCCCCGACGGGCAGTCCCAGCCTCGGCCACGAGGGGGCGCGCCGGGCCGCCAAGGCCGCCGCTCGCAGCCCGCGCCCCGCCCCCAGCATTGCGGGATCCCGCGATCCGTGCTGGGCGGGGGGGTGGTGGATTTGATCTGTTCTCAGTATTTGCGGTGACTCTCCTCTGTGCTGGACCAAGGCCCTGCGCATCCCGGCCGTGCCCGCCCGCTGCAGCTGCGGGTGTTCTGGTGGTCAGGCCAGCGCGAGAGACTGTCCAAAGGGCCGGCCCAAATCCCCTCCAGCCCTGGCGGGAAGCCCCTCCAGGTGCCCCAAGGCAGGCGTGAGTGCGAGCAAGCGCCCGCTACCTTGTTCTCAGGGGCCCCAGTCCTTGCTACTTGAACTAGAAGGCGGAGGAGACGCCAAGGCCAACAGGGGCGTGCCTGCCCCTGCGTGCTCTCAGACTGGCCGAGGAGAGGGGGTGAGAGGCAGCCGGCCGGTCGGACGCTGAACAGCTGTGGCTGAGGGATGGAGCTGGCCGCCCACAGCGAGAACGGAAAGCCCGCCGTAACATCCCTGTCACCGTTCACCCGCTCCTGCTTGCATGCCACCAGTGAGAAGAGGCTCACTCGACGACCAGCCGATTCCATTAGGGAACAGAATTCAGTGTCCCAACTGCGCCCAGTGTCCTCTCCCTGGCTCACACTCCGCTCACCCTGCCCAGCCTCCAAGCCCCACCTGGGGCGTACCCAACCTCCGGCCACGCCCCCTCCCCACCTCGGGTGTTGGTGGCCATGTCTGCCACTTTCTGGAAGGCGTCCAAGAAGGCCACAGCAGCCAGCACAGTGGTCCTGGGGAGATGGACAGCGGGACGGTCCGTGGGTGAGGTGTCCTCTCCGCTGCCCGCCCCCTCCCCAGCTGGGGCGCCCTCAGCAGCCTCACCTCAGCTGGGAATGCAGCTTCGTGGCCTTGGAGTTGAAGTCCTCCCAGATGGGGTAGGAGCTCTGCCGAGGAGATGGAGAGGTAATGAGATTCTGGAGGCTGGAAGACTCCACCTGGGCTGGGCTCCCCACATGCCTCCGTCCAGATTCTGGCCAGTTTCTCAGGGACTGGCCCTGCCCCTACGGAGAGGGAGGCTCCTGGGCCTTCTGGGACGACCGAGGACCAAGGACAGAGCCATGGGGATTGAACAAGGCCTGGCCCTGGGAACAGGTGCCTTTGCTCATCCCTCCCTCCCTGACAGTCAGGAAGTCTAGACAACTGTCTACGGTGGCACCGTTTTGGCCCACATCCTCCCTCAGAGGGGATGGAAACAGTAAATGGCAGGGCTCAGGCAGGCCAGGTCTTGAACTGAGGCCTCTGGGGGACCCCACCCTGGGCCCCGGAAGCTGTGACCGGCCTGGACACCCATCCATCCCAGGCCAGCAGCAGTGGCTCCCAGGCCTGGGGAGGCTGTGACTGCCGCAGGGCCCAGCCAGCCTGTCCGGGACAGCCAGGCTTCAGGCTCAATGGGGCCTTGTGCGGCCAACAGAGCCACCTTTCTCCACCCCCAGTTCCCCTCCCCTCCTGGGGACACAGTGTGGCCTTTATCCCAGCCTGGCCCAAAGCTCTGAGTTGGGAGGGGGTTTCCCGGTGGGGAGGCTTAGCTCCTGGCGACCAAGCTGTCCAGTCTGATCAAGGGGCTTTTCTGGCTAATGCGCCCTCCCATGGCGGATGGGTCCTGGAGAAACCTCAGCCCTGGCCTGAGAGCCCCGTGGAGGCCTGGATGCTTGAAGGGGAGCCCAAGGCCAGCAAAGCCCCAGCCCGAAAGGGCTTCTAACCCTCCCTTCCACGTAGGCTGGGGTGCTCGGTGCTAGGCAAACAGGGAAGGCAGAGACCCCAGCCCTCATGGCTTCAGAAGGAAGCTCTGCCAGACTGGAACCCAGGGGCAGGTTCGAGATGGCCTCTCTGGCTGAGGACAGCCTGCAGGGGTGGAAAGGAGACAGGACAGCTTCTGACAGCCGTAGAAACTCCCTCTCCTCCCAGCCCAGCCAGTGCCCAGGGAAAGCAAATATTTGAGAAGTCCACACAGGCTGGAGCGGGATGGGGGAGGCTGTGGGTGGGCTGTCTCCATGTGTGCACAGTTCAGGGTAAAGGAGCCTGGTACGTTGTCCCTGGCAATCCCAAGGAGCTGACCCTCACCCTGGCACCCCCAAGAGTCTTCTGAAAGATGGCATGCTCACATCACCTCCACATCCCAGCCCTGAAGCCTTGCTAAGACCTCCAGGGAGAAGAGCCACTGCTGAGGAGGCAGGGGACGAGGGGCAGGTGTCCTGACCCCCAGGACACCTTCTCAGCCCCTCTGCAGCCTCTGGGCAGTCTCAGAACACAAGGAATTAGGAGAAGCTGGGGACAGATCAGTTCCTACCCCACGAAAGGCCTTAGGCTGAGGCCCATCTCCCTAGCCTCCAGCCAGCCAGGCTCACTCCATTCCAGACCTTCACCTCCTCAGCTTTCCCAGTGCGGAGGGGACAAGGCACAGCATGGGGGGAGGCCTGGCCCAGTTCCTCCTCAGCAGGGAGACCTGAGCACCTTGGTCTCTAAGGGCCAGGGCTTCACCCTCACCGGTAGGTAATTCATAGAACCCGGAGATGAAGAGGTGGGGGGGGCGGGGCGGCCAGTGTCCCAGGGGAGGGTCTTCAGGGTTCACCTGGGCCCATGCCCTCACCCTGGCTATGCCCTGGCTGTCAGGCTCTAGGACTCTAGGTGGCAGTGACCGCTGCTGGCCAAGCGCTTGTTGCGCTGTGTGAGCGTGTCGTCGGGTCCTTAGCACAGCCCTGTGAAATAAATACGACTATCACCCCCATTCTACAGGTCAGGAAACTGAGGCTCAGAGAGATTAACTGACTTGCTCAAGGCCTCCACACGGCAGGGGCAAGATCTGATCCCACGACTGGTCACTACACCTGCCTCCAGGGTAGAGAGAGGGGGTCATCGGGCAGCAAGGGGAGGAGGGGGTAGGAACTGCAGGGATGGGAGAAACACCCACTCTGTCCCCAGGGCTTGTCACTAGAGGTGCTCGGGACTCCTGGCCCTCGGAGACGGTCTCTGATCTGGCGGGGGTTGTAGTCCTGGCTGTGATCCCAGAGAGGGGGCTTTCTGGGTGACCCTGGGCCAGGGTTCCACTCTGGGCCTCAGCTTCCTCATCTGTCAAATCGGGCTGGGAACGGCACTTACATCACTGGGTCCGTGGGGAGACTTGAGGAGGCCCTGCAGGGGAAGTACTTAGCACCGTGCCCAGTGCACAGTAAGTGCTCAGTTAATGCTGGCTAAAAAAAAAAAAGGGACTCGGGATCCCTGCCTCTCTGCTGGAAGCCCCTCCCACCCAGCAGGGCCCAAGTCTGGGCCATACTCCCCACTCTTGGGAGGACAGGCAAAATTTATGGGCCCATTTCCTGGATGGGCCAATGCTGAGGGGAGGCCCCCTTCACTCCATTGAAGGTGCTTCGCCCTGTCCTGCCATCTTGGGCAAGCCTCTGCCCCTCTGAGCTTCAGTGGGCAGCCTGGCACCCACCCAGTGGGCATCTGAGCTAAGTGAGGCACAGAGGCAGGGAAAGCTCCTGAGTGCCTGGCCCGAACCCTGACCTGGCGCCCTCCTCCCGACCCTCCAGCCTCCAGGTGCAGCTCGGGGCCTCCAGCCTCCAGGTGCAGCTCGGGGCCTCCAGCCTCCAGGTGCAGCTCGGTCCTGGGGGGTGTTGTGGGTCTTGTGGACGTGCTGTGGACAGGCTTCATGGGGCAGGCTCAGTCTCCTCAGTTCAGCCCCCTTCCTCTATGGAAGCCCTGCTGCTTCTGTGGCTCAGATCACCGAGGGAAACAGCCAGAAGCTGCTCCCCAAATCCAGGTGATCAACCTCCAGGTGGCCCAGTCCCCTGCTCTGTCCCTGGCCTGAACACATGCATATGTCCTAGGTACTTAGGATCGCCCCAGGTGAAACCTCCACATGTCAGAAAATCCAGCTTGAATATCTCCCTTTTCCTTCTTTCTGATCTCAGAGTTCCATGCAAATTGCCTGAGGAGGGAGGGACAGTCCTGTCCCTCTCCTCTGAGCAGAGAGGCTGCCAGCGGGAGGAGGGTGGCGGAAGGTCCCATTCTCTGCCAGCACTGCGAGTAGCTGGGGGCGGGTGGTCTGGGCTGCGTGGTCCCAGGAAGGGATCCCAGCGCCAGGGCTGTGATGTCCACAGGACAGGAGGGCCTGCTGAGGGCAGAGAGAGGCCAGGACTTCTGAGGGCTGCCAGAGGGGCCCCGAGGGAGAGTTGCAAGGGATGGAGGTCTCAGGGGAGCACCCTATGGGGCGGGGGCATCTATATGCTGCTCACCCTGTAGTCCTAGGTGGGGATTGCCTCAGGCCTTTTGCAGGGGCAGGGATCCGGCCGCTGCCCCTAGGGCTGTTCCCCTGGCAGCACCGGGAGCCTCCGGAAGGGCCTGCCTGGGCACTGTGGGGCCAGCAGCACTGGTGTGTGGTATTTCCTCCTGGGCCTGTGATGTCACCGTGGAATTCTGTGTTGTATACTTGGGGGTGTGCGATAGGGTGGGGGCTCTCTGGAGTTCATGTGGAGAGCCCAGTTCTTTCCCCTGCCCTGCAGTCCTGCCTCAGAGGAGCGCGGTAGGAGCGCGGTGCCCGGCCCTGTCCTGTCACTGGAGCTGGAACTCCTCCCTGCCTCGTCAGCCTGCGCCCGCCCTGCCAAGCCCTGGCCTCTCTGGGGAGAGGCTCTCCCTTGCTCCCCAGATGAACAGAGAGGGATGAGGTCAGGGACAGAGTTGGACAGTCTCCTTAATGACCTTGACCATTCCCAGGCCTCAGTTTCCCCAACTAGTGAGTCAGTGGTGGGCCAAGAGCTGGTGGCTTGCTCCCCACCGCCTTGGCCAATCAAGGGGGGGAGGGGCTGGGGGTTGGTGCTGAAGGCCTGGGGTGCTAGTAGGTTCCCCCTTGGGGCTGCTCCAGAAACCCCAACCCTCTCCCTTCCTCCCTCCAAGGTGAGGACAGAGGGACAGTCAGCCTAGAGGCCTTGGAGTCCTGCAGCTTCCTAGGGCCTGTTTCAGGGGACCTGGGCAGGGGTGGGGATGGGGGGGTGCAGCAGTCGCAGGGTCGAGGCCTCGCAGGGTCGAGCACAGAGGCCAAGGCCGGCGGGGAAGGAGTTAATGCTTCTCCGCTTTATTATTTTTCCCTGCTTTGGCGGTGACAGCATTGTCTGGGCTCCAGGGCCGTTGGGGGCGGGGGGGTGGGTGGTAGTTGGGGGGCCCAGGGTGCACGGCGGTGGTAGGGGGCGGAGGCCGGCGAGACCCGGGACCCATCAAATTTAGGGTCGTGGAGCTGACACCGGAGCCAAACCCCATTCATGATTTGCGGGTCGGGGGCGCAGGGAGCCCGCGTGTGAGCAGGTCGGGACCCCACGGGGGGCGCTACGACCTGCCGACCCCGGGCCTTTAAAGACCCCGGGCGCCGCACGGACACCCCGACACACGAACACCCACACCCCCTCAGACGGGCACCCCGCGACCCAGGCAACACAGCAGACGCAGGCCGGACGCGTTCAGACAAGGACACACACACAGCGCGGCGCGCGCACACAGCGGGGCCCCAATGCCCGCCGCCACTCGTCCCCAGAGGGGACCCGCACCCGCGCGCCCGCCGGGCAGCCGGCCCCGCCGCACCCCGTTACCTTCATGTCGTTGACGATGGCCTGGAAGAGCCCGCCCAAGGCGCCGCACTCCTTTTCCGCCGTCTCCATGCTCGGGCCGGGCCGGGCGGCGGCGGCGACGGCGGGCGCGGGCAGGGGCGCGGGATGCCGGCAGCCGAGGGAGCCGGGCGCGGCGGGCGCTCGCTCCGAGGCCGGGCCGGGCCTCCGCCTCCGGGCGGCGCTCAGCGGCCGGCCTC
>NW_022589733.1:23243415-23335842 GCF_004348235.1 Phoca vitulina | reverse complement strand
GGGCGGGCGGGCGGCGCGGGGGGCGCGGCGCGGGCAGCTGGCGGCGCGGCCTCGGCGCGGGGACTGGAGCGGCGGCGGTAATCCGAGCCGCCGCGGCTCGGGCGTCACGTGGGTGCGGCGGAGGGAGGACCGCGGCGGGGGTGGGGGGCGGGGGCTTGTAGGGAAGGCCGGCCGGGCGCAGGCCCATTCAGCGCCGGAGCCCGGCTTTGAAATCCGAGCCCGGGCGCAGCCAGACTGGCCGGGCGAGCGGGGCCGGCGGGCTCGGGCGCCGCCGCCTTGGGCCGGGGGCGGTGCTGGGGCGGGGCCAGCTGGGCTGCCTGGCGGGTGGGGAGCGGTGGTTGCGTGTCTGCCCCCCCACCCCCACCCCCGGGAAGGGGCTCGGCACCCCTTCCAGCCTGTGGTCTCGGGCCGGGGTCTTCCCGCGCTTTTAGCGGACGGGCGGCGGGCTGGGCTCCTCCGGGGGCGTCCCGCGGGCGCGATACACGACATACAGCGGGCGCGCGGGGTGTCGCCCACCTTGGGACGTTCCATCCCAGGCAAGGACAAGTCTGGACGGCCCTCCAGAAGCTCTTTGGTTGCTTTTCCAATTGGTGCCTAAGTCACTCGCATTGGGAGTGGGGGGCCGGGCTCTTTTGGGGTGTCGTGACCCGGTCGGGCCACCTGCTTACTCGGCAGTGGGGGCCGGCATCAGACCAGCTGAGCAGAGGTGGGCTGCCGTCCGCAGTCCCCGACGCCTGGCTACACGTGTGTGGGGACGCACGCGTGTTCACGTGGACGACCGGCGTGCACAGCCTGTCGTCCTGGAGACTCCAGGGAGGGAAACCCACCCTCCCCGAGCGATGCGGGGCCCTGGGGAAACGCTCACACGAACTCATTCTCCCCCACTCCCGGGGCCATCATGAGAACCACCTGGGAGCTCATTAGGCCAGTCAGCGGCTTCCCAAAGCCTGGAGTCAGGTGGACTCTGGCCTACCGGTGTGTTAATGAGGCTTATTTAGCCAAATCAAGGCGGGCACCTAGGACACCTCCTCTGTCCCTGCGCTGGTCTGGGCCTTCCCTTCCATTTCCAGCTGCGTGCAGCCTGCAGTGAGTGCCCTTTCATTCAGAAACTCAAGGTTTGGTTCATCTGTTCAATGGGAATATGGCCCATTACCCTGGGGATATCGGGGTGGAAAAGTCAGATTACGTGCCTGGGAAGGTAGGGTTCAGGGTTTCAGGCCAGGCCAGTGCTTGGCGGTCTCCAGGAAGGGGTGGGTCCTAGCGGTGAGAGCTGGGACCCAGAACACACCCTTCAGGGGACTGTGCAGGGACCAGCCTCTCCAGGGGCAGCCAGCCCTCCCTGGGGCCGCCACGAGCAGTGCTCCAGGACGGGCCGCAGGGTCCCGGAGCAGCTGTGGGCATCAGGCCAGTCGGAAGGAGCAAGCAGGTGCGGCGGAGGGTTTTCCGTCATTTCTTTATTGGGGCAGGGGGCGTGTCATTCACACGGACTTCCGTGCTGGCCCGTCTGCAGACAGGTACACGTACTCCTATGTACGCGCGTCAGCACAGAGTGGAGCTCTGGTGGGCCCGAGAGCACAAGCTCTTCGACAAGAGGGTATCAGAAAGAGACCGGTTCCAGAGAGTGGGTGGTGTCTGGGGCTTCGGCCCCACCCTGGTGGGAAGCCAGCTCTGTCTGAAGGCCAGGGTGCAGCTGACAGCACTGGGGGCCTGGGGGGGGGGCTGGGCTATGAGAGGAGCTTGGGTGGACAGCCTCTGTGCCCCCACCCCACGCTGGTGGCCAGGCCCAGCCCCTGCCCTCGAGGCAGGTCTTTGACCTCCTCAGGGAGGGGGCCTGAAGACCCTGAACGCTCCATGGGGCCACTCCTTGGGCCCTTCTCCATGCCAGGCCTGTCAGAGGACAACCCTCCGGTCCAGGTGATCCCCACGCCCGCTCCGCTGGTGCCTCACTTCCAGGTGCTTCTTCTGGACCTTCTCGAAGTGCTGCAGCAGCTCTGCGTAGTCGATGCTGGGGGAATCTGCTTTCTGTGACTTAGGGGCTGCCGGCGGACTGTCTCTGGGGAAGGAAGGGCTCAGCATCAGTCTCAGCACACACGGGAGGGAGCTGGGGGGCAGGCGGCACCAGGCATAGGAGGGCAGGGGGTCAGGGCAGGCCCACAGGCTCACGGAGCTCAACCTTGGGGAGTCTGTGTGCCTCAGGCCCGGTACCCCTGGCCCAATGGTCAGCCCCAAAGTAGGGGAGCCCCGAGAACATCCCCTCCCCCTCAGTGGCTGGGACCAGTCAACACTGCTGCTTGGACATGGTCTTCAGTCTGTGGGCTGGCGATGGGGCCCACAGCAGGCATCGCATCGGGAAGCATTTCCTGTTTACGACTGGCTCCCTTTGGGGTGAAAGCCAGGGCTAGCAGCCAGCCAGGAAGCCAGCTGGGGCCTGGAACAGGGTCCAGGGAGAAGGGGGAGGAGGCAGCCTGGCCCTTTCTCTGGGGCAGGACTGCAGACAACAGGGATTGTCTACTGCTGAAGAGTCTCTCCTGGGCCTTCAGCTTGTCAGGACATTGAATTTTGAGTGTTGGGGTCCAGGTGGGGTCATTCCCTGCCCCTGGGGAAGGAGAGCTGGTTTCACCACCGGGCATGCTGACGGCTCCTTTAATTCCTGTTGTTCCCACTCCCCAGCTGCTCTGTACGGCTGCGCAGGTTGTGCCCGATGCTCCGGAGTTGTGCAGGGTAGTAGCCCGGCTCAGCTTGCCCCAGGGACTAGATCCCCTGGGGCCCTGCCCTGTTTCTAACCACCCCTCCAGAGAATCTCATGGAAGTCTGCTCCTCTCTCAGTTGAACCTCACTGGCTTAGGAAACAGATCTGCGTGGGCTGGAGAAGTATTTGCTTCTAGCCCCTGAGGTCTCGTGACCCTGGTAAGGGGGTCCCATGAAGGCCGTGGGCTGTTCATGAGAATCCTTGGACCCCCTGAGTTCATGGAGAGACCCCAATATTGGGGCACAACAGCTGAGCACAGGAGCTAGACAAGCGTGGATCCAACTGTAATACGACCACTTCCCAGCCATTTGAGCTTGGCCCCGTGGCTCAGTTTCTTTATCTGTAAAGAAGGACCGCCACAGGAGCCGCCCCATGGGGTGGTTGTGAGGATTCCTTCAGATTTAACACGCCAGAGCTTAGCCTGTGCCCAGCCCCAGCCTGAGGGGCAGCCACGGTGGCTACAACTCTGTCCCTCTGAGGCGAGACCAGCCAGGGCCCAGCAGCTCGAGGCCTGTCGTACATCCGCGGCTCAGTCCACTTTGCGGGAAGCGACAGAAACCCTCACCAATGAGCTTGGCCCCTGAGAGGCATCTCTGACCATTCACCTGGCTGCTGGGGCAGGACCAGGGGCGGTGGGAACCCTTCCAGTGGTCAGGATGGAGCTGGAGCTCGGAGGCGGCCCCCTGCACCCCTACTCAGTGTGTTCCCTTCCTGCTGAAGATGCACCACCAGAAGGCACCTTGCACGGTGGCTTGGCCGTTGCTTTCCTGGGCCAGGAGCCAGGTGGGGCCGGCTCTAGGGGGGCCAGACTGGGTGCAGCATTCTGAACTCCGACTGCGGTATTCAGCTCCCCTGGGAACGGGGCAGGGGCCTCCCTGTCACAGTAGCTCTGTGGTCCAGGTGTCACCGCCCCGAGAGAGTAACCTGGGCTTCTGGGGACGCCGAGGGACACCCTGCAGCTTAGAGCTCTAGCCAGGGAGCGGCCAGGTGCTGCCCCGGGGCAGCAGGCCGAGATGCGGGAGAGACCTGTGGGCCCAGAAACACGCGCCCAGACAGGACACTGCAGTACGTCGCTGGGCGTGCATGGGTCTGTACGCTGCGGCCCTCGACACTAATGGCAGGCCAGGCGTTAGGTCCCGAGTAGCACCGAGACGAGGGGTGTCCGTGGAGACGCCAGCAGCGGCAGCAAGCCCGGGCGATCTGCACGGATGTGGCCCAGGGAGTGTGTGGGGGCGGGGAGGAGTGGCCACACCTTGCACTCTCTGGGGCCTTCAGTGGCTTGGCCTCCCCTGGACCCCTCCTGGCCTGAGGTCTTTCGAGTGGGGAGGAGCGTGCCCCGCCCCCGAGCATGCAGGCCGGGGCTCCTCTTGCTGCTCCAGCCCTTCATGTTCTGTTTACGACACCCGCAGGCAGTCTGTGGCTGGGGGACACCCCACCAGCAGCAGAGATGGGATTCCAGAACCCGAAGCCGGCCCTCTCTGCTGCCGCCCCACCCGTGCACCTGTCACCAGCTTTTGCTTCAGAGGATCCCTCCTGCCTCACAGAGATGGTCTCTGGGGAGTGGCCTGGAAGTCTGAGCGGGGCCAGGGTCTCCTAGGCCTGCTGGCGCCTGAAGCACATGGAATGAGGGATGCGTGAGGGGTGCAGACCCCCCCCCCCAGCTGTTCCTGGCTTGCAGGCCTGTCAGGCAGGCAACCCAAAGCTGTCTTCCAGCTGCCTGCCCCTCCCAGGGCTGAGACTGTCCCCATCTCCCTCTCCAGGGCGTGAGCTGTCCCTCTGTGCCCAAGCCTGCAATCTGACCCCTCCCCCAGCTGTTCCTGGGGCCCCATCCCCACCCAATGTCTCCCTGCCCCTATCTGTGACGGCTCTTCCTGAGTCCCTGCAAAGCTGGGCACCCGGGGCCTTGAAGGCTGGGGAGAGCCTCAAGCATCCATTTAGCCCAAAGGCTCATTTACTAATGAAGAAATCAAGAGCCAAGAGAGGGATCTGAGGTCACAGAGCAAATCCTTAGCTGAGCTTGGACCAGATCCGAGTCCAGGCCTGTGACCTGCTCACTGACCTGAGAACTCAGAGGTCTCAACCCCTTGGCCCAAGACTCCCTTGACTCTGACCATAGGAAGCTCAGGGAGAACCCTTTTTCCTCAACTTCCCTCTACAAACTTGTACCTGGGCCTGGAGCCTGCAGGAGCTTTACATCCACGCCCCCCACCCCGCCAAGGAGACGTCTTGGGCAGAGCTCTGGCAGGGGGATGGCCCTTAGCAGCGCAGGGTCTGTGGCCTGGCCCAGAGGCCTCCTTCAAGAAGGCAGGCTGGTTGGGGGTGGGGGTGGGGACCAGAACCAAAGGTCACAGGGAAGCAGCCCTTCCTGCCTCCTCCTCCTCACTTCTCCAGCTGCACCTTTCCTCCTAATTGCCTGCCAGGGTGACCCTAACACCCACTGGACATTGGCAAGGCTGGTGCAGAGGCCAGGCCAGGGAGGCTATGGTGTGGCTTCAGGGCCTCTGAGTCCCAGAAGCTGGAGGTATTCTGGCTAAGGGAATCCAAGGGCGAACCCAACTCCCTGCTCCCCTGGGGACTACCTGGGCATCACTATGAGCAGCTGGGACAGTGCCTAGCTCTGCCGCCGAGAGCACTGCTGTCTGGGAAAAGGGGTTGAGTAGGCAGGAGCCGGGCCTTGGCCTGGGGGCCACACCTGCTGGGGACTCCAGCCCCTCCAGCCGGCCTAGGGTAGACAGCCTGTCAGGTGGCCCCCACCCAGCCTCTGGAGAGGCCAAGCCGGATGGGAAGGGTGGTGGGAGCCTAAACCCAGTGCTATGGAGGGCACAGGGGCTTGGGTCCGGGGCCTTGAGTGTCAGGCAGGCCCATTTCAAGGCTGCCTGCATCAGTCCCAAGGGCCCAAGCCCGAGGCCCTTCGCGGGAGTGAGGTGCCAGGCCTGCCAAGTGGCTCCAACAGCCTGGGAGGGAATTCTAGACACACAGGGCATCTGATGCAAGCTGGGTGCGCTCCATTCAGCGTAAATCTTCTCAGTGGCTCTGCTTGTTTCCATGGCGACCTGACAAGTGAAATTTTCCATCTCGGATGCCAAATGCCTGTGGATGAGGCAAAGCCTCCAAGGGTTACCAAATATAGACACAGCCCAACAGGCTCTGGGGGCCGGGCCAGCAGTGGGTTTGGGGTGGGAGCCTGGCTGGACCCCCCTCCCCCCCCACCCCGCCCCGGGGCCGCAGCCCTCCTGCCTGGGCTGCCATGCTGGGACTCGTGGTGGAGGTGTGCCCGGGACCTGCTCTTCCCACGGGCAGGACTCAAGCAGGGTAGCCACGGATGCACCCTGCCTCTCGCCCGACCCGGGACGGGCTCGGGAAGGTCCCAGTGAGCCTGGGGTCCCTCTGAGGCCCAGGTTGGAACCTCTGCCATAGACGGAGGGGAGGGCCACCTGAGGCCTGGCTCTCACGCCTATCTGCGCGGGACTGGGCGCCGTCTCTGACCTAGGACGTGACTCCTCCTCCACCTCTGCCCGCGGTTTCTCTCCAGGGGCATCCGTCTGGGTGACTGCGGCAATGCCCTCTTACTTTTGATTAACTCAACCCCGACTGCTTGCGGAAGCCATCGCTAGGCCCCGCCACCTTGTAAACACTCCCAGAAGCCCCCGACCCGGTGTGCTGCGAGGCCCGAGGGCCAGTGGTGGTGGGGCGGCCCGTGTCCGCAGTGCCAGAGGGACGTGATTCCGAGGCGAGGGAGACCCCTCGGGGCACCCCCGCCCCCCGGAGGCACTCACCCGGCCTGGAGCAGCTCAGGCTTGGGCACGCACTGCAGCCGGTGCGAGAGCAGCTGGAAGGCGCTGCACTGCGGCAGCAGCATGAGCAGGCCGTAGAGGGCCTTGATCAGGTACGGGTTGTTCCTCACGTCCAGGAGCTGCAGGCGCAGATCTGCGGCAGGGCGGAGGCCAGAGGGCAGGGGTCAGCATTCCCCCCCCCAACCGCCAGCGGCGCCTCAGCTGTCCCTGCGACGTCAGGCCTCTTTCCTGCTGCCCGTCTGTCCTGAGAGGGCCCTCGGCCTGACCCGCGCCAGGCTGGTGCCGGGCCCCGAGCCCCTAGGCTCACCGCAGCCTGCTAAGGAGGGGGCCCCGGGGCCTGGTGCATAACAGACCCCCCCGGGCTGCTCGGCACGTGCCAGCACGAGACGGCCAGAAACAGGGTGAGCGGGCGGGAAAGACCGGCTCAGGCCAGCTTTCAGGGAGCGCGGGATGGAAAAGCGCTTGTGTGCGGGGCTGCACACACACCAAGCTCAGGAGCGTCGGCAGGGGCTTTCGGAAAGCCACCTCAGATACCCAGCCGTGTCAGCAGCCCCCTGGATGGGAGAGGCGCCCCTGGGCCTGCCCAGCACCTGTCCCAATTCAACAGGCCCACGCTTCCCTCCTCCGAGCCCCTCTGGGAGAGTCACTGGCTCTGGCCTTCTTGTGGAGAACGTGCCACAAACTTCCGGAGACGCCACGTGACCCCAGCAGCAGCAGCCGTGCGGGGGTCTGGGCTGAAGCTGGAGCCACAGCAGCCGGGCACCCCCCTGCCCCCCAAACCCTCTTCTTGTGGCAGGGGGCAGGAGCCACCAGCGGAGACCTGCGCAGTCCTCCCTGGGCCTGGCCACTCCAGCAGGAGCGTGGGCCTGTTCCAGTCCAGTCCCCACTCTGGGCCCCAAGGGGGGGCCAGGCAAGCCAGGAGTGGGATGGGTGCTGAGCAGGACCGGGGTGAATCTGCTGCGGTCACCCCCACAAAGCCCTGGGCCTGGTCAGTGGGCGCCTGTGGCTTCTCCAGGCTCAGGCTGGGTCTGACCTCAGGAGAGGGTGTGCCTGGCTGCCCCAGGAGGCCCTCGGGGAAGTGAGATGTCAGGCCAGGGGACCACGGGGGACAGGCTTCGATGCACTGTGCTGGGAACAGGGTCTCCCTCCTGGGCCTCTAGCACCGTGGAGCCGGGCTGCGTGCAGAGGCTCGGACGGGTCAGGCGCTGCCAGAGAGCAGGGGGCCAGGCCGACCAGCTGGGCAGGAAGGAGGCCACCGGCAGGGCTGCCTCCCTGCTTCCCGACCTTACTGTAAGCGCCGGGGTTTTATTCAGCGGGCTGCCTGCTCTGGAGAGCGAGCACTGTAGGTGCGGAGGCGCCAAGAGCTGTGCTCGCCCCAGCCCGCGGCCACTTCTGCACGTTCAGCCTGGATGTCACGATCCAGCAGCTCCTGCCCAGCCGCTCCCAGCACACGCCAGCTCTGCCTTGCAGAGACAGGACGCCGTGGCTCCCAGGCACAGAGAAGCCCCTGCAGCCCCCACGGGGCCCCACAGCTTCTGAGAGCCTGGGCTTGCAGGGGGGCTGGAAACAGCTCTGGGCCGGTTGCTCTGGTCCCCCTGGCAGGGATGTTATTCACCTTCGGGGGGGGGCGGGGTTTGCCACCCACCGGCCTGTGTCCACGAGACCCACCTTTGGGCGTCCGTCCTGATGCCACCCATCCCAGTCCCACTGGACTGGACCCCTCAGCCCTGTCATTCCCAGCCTTCTGTTCTTGACGTTCTAGGAAACACCCCCGGTGTGTGTGTGTGTGTGTGTGTGTGTGCTCCCCGCCCCCTCCCAGAGGCAGGGTAGAGTGGCCGGAAGCTGGGCTCTTACATGTGAAGATGGGGCACTCGATCAGCTGCACAAGTTTGTCCACCTCCGTGAGGAAATCCACCGTGACCTCCAGGTCCCCGCTGGGTGGGTGGTCAAGGAAAGTCTGACCACTGGGCCACGACAGCCCATCTCTGTGGGGGGCCTCTGTTGGGGTGGGGGCAACCGGGGAGCTGGGACCCAGAGGCTGGGAACACGTGTTCTTCCCCCCGGGGCCCTGGCTTCAGAAGCAGAACCTGCTCTGGCTAGGCACGAAGGTACACAGAGGACATCAGCCTATCTGCCTCTTCGCCTCTCTGTCCCTCTAAATGAAAAATGGCACAGGTGTCCCCGTGCGGGGGCACTCGGCTTCTGCTCCGGGGCTCTCTCCTCTGCGCCCTCCTGGCTCTGAAAGGCTCTTATCTCAGCCCTGCAGCCTGGGGAGGGGGGGGAAGGGAGAGGGAGCAAGGGGAGGCTGAGCCGGAAAGGTCCCAGTTCCTGCCTGGGTGGACACCTGTCAGGAGGGCCAAGGTCAGGGCTTCGGCAAGTGTGTGCCGAGGAAAGCAAATCTAGGTTGTGGAAGGAGAGCAGGCACCCTCAGGGAGCGGGGCAAGGCTACACTGAGCCTCCACAGAGGAACCTCAGGGCCCCTCTCTCCTTACCCCCAACTCCTGGTCCCATCAGGAAAGGAGGCCCATTTTGCATCCTAAGTAGCTCTTTGACCCAGGGTCACATGCCAGGCATTCACAGAGGAAGTTGGTTTGCTTCAGTGTTCTAAGGACTGTGACCAATCAGCCCCTGGATGCCTTTCACAGGCCCTGAGGCGTGCTGTGGGTCTTGTCTCTGGCTCAGGCCTCTCACCCAGCCTGCTTCTCCCCTCTGTCACTGCGAACCTGGGCTCCCTCTGGCTCTGTGGCCCCACAAGGTCCCTGAGCTCCTCACCAGCAATGCTGCGAACACCAGAGCTCAAGCCCGCAGGCCTCACACCTAGGTCCACCCACTGCAGTCCACGTGCCTTCCCGATTCCCGGGGCCTCTCCCTGCCCCCGCTCTGGGGCGCCCTCACCTACATGGCCCCATCAGCACCCCTCAGCCTCGATCCCTGGCTTACAAGGTTCCGCCAGGGCAGCTCCCTGCCCCGAGATCCAGATGACCCTGTCTGCTGCCAACAGCACCTCTCCAATACACACCTCTCGGCGCCCTCCAAGGTCCTGAGGTCACGAGGCCTGGAGGCCGAGCAGGGGGATGGCGCGGGAGTGTGGCAGTTGGGCCCACCACCTGGGTGGAAAGGGAGCACTCGCCCCCCCGCCCCACTGTCCCTCCGCGGCTGGACGGGAAGGATACAACTTCTGGATGAGGTCGTAGGCGTGCCGGTAGTTCTGGGTGAGGAAGCACAGGGACACCGTTGTGACGGGGTTGTGGCACCAGGAGCGGTACAGGCAGCAGAAGAGGTTCTGGCTCTCCTGAGGGGGAAGGGGTGTGAGCAGCTGACACAGCTCCCACTCCTTCCCACGCGGATCCACACGGGGCCTACATGGGGCCTGAGCTCCAGGGGCCCTTGCGCGGTGCCGGGGGGCCAGCTCAGCACCCGGGGCTGTGTTTGGCAGCCCCGCTGGGCACAAGCCGTCACAAAGGAAACGCTGACAGCTCCTCAGACCCTGTCATTACCCCCAGTCCCACAGAGCCACGTGGTGGTGGCTGTGAGGGCCTGGTCAGGCGTGAGCCTATCCCCGGCAACCTTAATCGTCCTCTCCAGAACGCTGTGGTCCCGGAGCCCTTGGGGCTGGGCAGGCGGGGCTCTGGGCAGGGAGGAGGCTTCCTCAGGGCTTGGGCTCTCCCCGGCCAGCATCCTGTCTCATTCTGAGACGCCACATCTCCTTCCTCCTCGGCAGCCCACCTGGTGCTCAGGAACCCGCCCAGGAGCTGAGCCCACACCCAGGGAGCCTCTGCCCTGAGGAAAATTCTTAAGTCCTCTGCGACTGTCTGGGAAGAACCACAGGAAGAAGGCGGAGGTGTGGCCTGGATCAGTCTGAGCTGCCTGGCCCCAGATGCCCTGAAGCAGGCTTGGATGTTCTTGAGACTCCCTGAGAGAGAGCAGAGGCAGGGTCTGAGCGGGGGAGGGGTTGGGCGGGGGAGACCACAGCCCACATTGGGGAATGAAACCACCAGCACTTCCAGAGGCCCTCGGAAGCTCGGCCCTTGACCGGTGTCCCCCCATAGCAGGATGGCAGAACAGTGAGCAGCCCCCTGCTCTCTCTGACCAGCCCCGCTGGGTCCTTATCCAGAGCCTGGGCCAGGCAGCACTGTGACACCCTGGCTTAGGACACCCTGGCCTTGTGAGACAGATGTGTTCAACTGATCGAGGGAAGGGCCAGGGCCGAGGAGAAGGGTAGGGAGAGCAACAATCCCTGACGTGTGGCAACATTACACCCCAGAAGCCTGACTCACACAGGGCGGCATGGCCCAGCAGGCGTGAGCCACTTGGACCCAGAAGCCAATCCGCTCGGTGTGCGGGTGGGGGGTGGGGTGTCAACAAGTGGAAAATGCATGGACTTCGGCGGCCCAGGGAGGGCATGTGGACCCTGGAGTAGAGTCCAGAGCCTTCCGCGGGCAGAGATCTCCGCAGCGGGTGGCTCCCAGCAAAGCGGCTCCGACTCACTGCCGTGGTTTGCACTGAGCAGCCAGCCGGGGGAGTCCGTAGTTCACACTGGACCCGGAGATCTCAGATTCCATCCCGTCTCCCCCCGGGAGCCTCCTGGGGCGAGGGGCGGCCTAGCATGGCTGTGCGCCCGCGCGTGCGTGCACAGGACCAAACCCGGGGCCCGAGCCCGTGGACGCGGAGTACCAGAGTCTTCAGGTCCTTGAGCTGGTTCCTCAGTTGGAAGAGCTCTGTGGAGGTGAGCAGGATGGTGTTGAGGGTGTGGACCATGGTCGAGGCGAACTTGAGGTCCTCCTCTTGGAGCAGGATGTCTGCCATCGAGTGGAAGATGTTCTCCGCATTCAGCAGGAGGCAGAGTTGCCTGGAAAGCAGGTGGAGGGGAGGTTACAGAAACCTCTGGGCTTAACCTAGGAAGCCTCTCCCTGGTCTTGCAGCGTCCTGACGAAATCCGCTCCTTCCTGGGTTTGGCCTGGGACCCCAGCTCTCAGGCCTGCGGGAGATGGTGGGGTGCTGCTCACAGCGGGCCTGGCCCCAGGCCTCCCAGCGCTGCTCACTCTGGCCCAGCAACTCTGGAGTGCCACAGGCTGGACCGACCTCCCTCCCCTGCCCCAGGCCCCACAGTGGAATTCTAAAGAAACAGTGGGCCTCTGCCTACCACTGTCGCCACAGAAGCCCCGATCTCCCGCGTGCCACAGCAATGTCCCCCACGTGCCGAGGTACTCCCTACCCCTTCCTGCCTTTACTTTTTTGGATAGAGACGGTCTTCATGTGACAAATAACACACGCACTGGTCATCGCCGTACTGTCCCCTGCCCGCCCCCCTGGGCTCAGGAACCTGTGTGTGTTGTTCACAGCTGTGCCGCCCGTGCCTGGCCCACCCCCCGCCCACTGGAGCGCATGGTGCCTGCTGGCCACAGGGGCTCAGGAGGTGCTTGTGGGATGGACCGCCCCTCTGACAACCCTGAGTTTTATCTCTGCTGTTCGCGTAAGGAAGCTCTGGTGCAGTGAGGCAAGGTGACTTGACCGAGGTCACGGGATGAGTTAGGGCCACTTCTTGCCACCATCTCTCCTCTAGGAAGTCCTGCAGGGATAAGGCTTAGGCTTTGTGGAAAGGAGTCTCCATTCTATAAAAAGGAAAACAGGAAATCCAGAGAATGGAGAAAAGCAGATTTTCCAGGGTCCCTGGGCCAAGATGACGTCAACAGTGAGAGGCAGGTCTCAAGGACAGGCTCGGAGGAAGCCTGTTGACCTCCCTCCTTTGCCATGGCGCCCACGGAGGCCCAACCTTGAGGGGATGAGTGGGCCTTCCTGTCGGGAGTCCAGGGATCCCAAGGCTCCTGCAAACTGAGAAGGGCCAAGCCAAGGAGTGGGCAGGTGGGGCCTTCCTGTCGGGGTGTGGCCACTGAACTACTGACGGTGCTCCGCATCCAGCTCCCCAACCTGCCCCGTCTCCCATCCGGGTGCACGTCTGTCTGCCTGACTCTGCAGCTCTGCTCCTGGGAAGCATACAGACTTAGACATGGGCTTGTGGGGACAAAGGTCTAGTGTGCCGGACAACATGAACCACATTTGGAGCCAAGATGCTGGACACGTAGCTATCCCGGGTCACTGAACTCGTACTAAACTCTGCATTTATCAGGGTCTGGTTTCCTGCTTCCCCAAGCCATGCCTTGGGGCCAGACAGCAGAAGATTCTTCCCCACCCCTGGCTCCAGAAAAATCCCAGAGCATTTGGTAATAGAGAGGCCAAACCACGAAGTGCAAACAGTGGGCAGGCCGTCACCAGCCCAGGCCCAGCTGGAACCAGCAGCCTCGGGCAAGAATGCACCAGAGAAGTGGAAACAAGGCTGTTGGGGTGGGGGGTGGGCTCTGCCATCGCCTGGGTGGCGCCCGGGCTCACCTGTGTGCACCCAGAGCCTGGATCTTCCCACGAGCTGTGTGACCCCAGCGTCTCCGGGCCACAATTTCTTCACCTCCTAATTGGGGATTATAGTCCCCTGCATAATGGGGGCTACTCAGAGGCGAGCTGCCACGACTGGGGACAACTCATGGGGGGGTGCGCAGTCCATGGCTAACGGGACCCTCCCTGGGTACCCCGGTGGTGCCGTGGGTGGGGGTGACAGCCAGCTCATAGGAGGGAGCTTGGCCTTCTGCAGCGCACAGACAGTACTTTCTGTCCCCTCCTGGGCCTCCCACCCCTGGATAAGCCCTGTCTCCAGGGCCGTGGGATAGAAATGTTCCAGAAGGGCAGGCCAGGGAGGAAGGGGAGCATTCTGACAAATGGTCACAAACGCCCGTCGCCTGCAGCTGCTGCCGTCTCCATGACAGAGGCCAACAGCTGAGGCTCTGCCAGGCAGCCCTCTCCAGGGACCACGGGGCACACGGCCCTGTGGCAGCCAGCGGGCGGGGGTAGTGCTCTCACGTGAGGACAGCTGGGGAAGTGTGGAGGGGTAAGCGCAGGGGGTGGTGCCGGTGAGGACAGGCGGGTGCCAAGGCTTCCTGGTGTCCCTCAGAACCCAGTAACACTGATGGCACCACAGGTCAGGGATGGTGGAGTGTTCTAGAAATGCTCTTCTCTCGCCACCAGGGACAGCACACCGTCCTGGGTTTCCCCTCCCTCAGAGACCGCTCCTCCTCTCGTGTTGCGGTGGCCCTGCACACGCGTGCTCTCTCTCTCTCGTCTGCCTCTCTTGGCGGTCGCGCCTGGTGCCATGTTTTCAAGGCCATCTCTAGATCGGCGGCTGCCCGACAGGCACTGCAAATTCGGCAGGGCCACGGTACAGCGCTCCGGCTCCCCACCTTCCCATCTCAGGAAGCAGTGTCACTGTCCCGGCCACCCAGCTGCTCCGCCCAAACCAAGGAAGGAGTCGTCCTCCAACCCCTGGCTTCTCCCTCCAGTGCACCCGCCAGCCCGGCAAGTGGTGGCCATCTCTTCTGGTCAATGCCAAGCCGTCTCCTCACTGGTCTCCCTGCTGCTTCTCTCACCCCTACAATCCACCCTCCCAGTGGACTGCCCACTGGCGCAAGCCCTGAAAAGTGCTCATCAGAACACGCCACCCCCCCGCCCCCCATGCTTTCCCACGCGATCTAAACAAACCGCAACTCCTCACCATGTCTCTAGGATCTCGCATCTTCTGGTCATTTCTCTCTAACCTCAGCTCTTAGGATTTCTCCTTCACTCACCACATGCTGGCCCCTTGGGCTTTCCTTCTGTTCCTGACCTCTGCCCTGGCCTGGAAAGCTCTACCGAGGGACCCGCACACGGCCGGCCCCCTCTGGCCATGGAGGTGTGAGCTCCAACCCTGGACCCTGGGGACGCCTCTGTCCAGTGCACATCTCCTGCCACCAGCCCTTGCTAAGGAAAGTCCTGTGTCCTTCTGAGCGTTTCTCACCACCTGGATCATCTGGGTGACAGACTCGTCTACTGGGTCCCCGCTGTCTCTCCCTCCAGAACGGGGGCTGCAAGGGGCAGGGCCCTGCCTGTGACCCTCATGAGGAAGGCCTGGCACTGGGTAGCTGCTCACTAACTACTGCTGAACGTCACCGTGTGGAGACACTGGGCAATCCGGCACACCCCCTTTGCTCATCCCGGGCAGCCCCGGCCTGCTGTGCACGCCTGTCCGCGGAGAGCGGCTTCCCAGATGTTACGCTTCCGCCCTCATCATCCAGGGCCCGGCTGCCCTGCCCAGGGGCCGCGGGAGGCCGGCTCAGCTCAGGAGACCCCTGAACGCGTGCTGTCAGGACACGGGCACAAGTTGCACCGAGGAGCCGCCCCCAAGCTCCACTAATTAAACCACTGGAAGAGCGGAAGGGAGAGAAGCCAGGAAAGGGCCCTTCAGAGAGGAGTGGCGGTGGGGGGCGCACACCCTCCAGCTGGCCTCAAGCCCCACTGTGCTCTGGACGTTTGCTTCAGCAGGGCGGTCTCCCCCACCCCAGGAGGCTGCTGGGCAGAGGCTGGAGGGGCTGTTCTGCCCCCCACCCCTGCGGCCGGGCCACCCTCGGAGGCAGGGGCTGCACCTCGTCTCCTCTTATCCAGCCTCTGCCATCCCGTCCCAAGGTCACCCGAACTTTGGCGAGAAGGAAAACAATTCCCAGAGTGCTGGGTCACGAAGCCTCCAGAAGGCAAGAACAATGAAGTATTAGCTAGCTCACTGGGAGCTCTTACCACACACCAGGCACCGTGCTGAGGGGGTTACACGGGCCCTCGCGGGATGGGCAAGGGGTGACGGAAAGGACAGCAGCTCACGTCTGTGGGCTCACTGGGTCCTGGGCATTTTAGGGGGCAGGGCAAGGTGAATCTGGGTAGGTCAGCCGAGCCGCAGCCTGGAAGGCTCTGAGTACCTGAGCAGGACGATGATTCCTCTTTCTGAGTAAGGGTGAGGGGGAGGCACCCACTTTTCACTTCAACCCCGAGCCCATGAAATGGCCTGCACGGGTGGCCTTGAGTCTCCAGAGGCCCAGCCCCAGGGTCCTCCCGGGGCATTTTGCTGAGTCCTCACGCCATGCGGGGCAGGGGCTATCACTCCACATGGAGAGGACCATGTTGCCAGGCACACAGCTGATCAGGGGCGGAGGGAGGATCCAGACCCAGAAGAGTCCACTTCCAGAACCTGAGTCCCTGCTCCTCCTCTGCCTCCCCGGTGCCCGTCCGCGCCCAGCGGGGGCCTGGCAGACGGCTGCCTCGCAGGGCTGCGGCGTCATCACTTCTGCTGAGCCCCGGCCCTGCTTGGGCTGCCTGCCTGGCCCTCAAGCACAGCATCAATAATGAACACAGCTTGCAAGCATTAAACATTTGCCCGTGTTTTTAAAGTACTATTCATCACGAGACAATGGCTTGGAGAATAGGGACAAGGCAGAGAGGTGAGGCAGAGGGAAACCTACAGGGAGTCTGGGAGGGCACAGCCCGCAGGCCCACCTCAGGGCTGGAGGGCAGGGGTCCACATGCATGTGCCCTGCGATGTCCTCTCACCTGAGGCCGGAGCGCCCCGTGGGTGGGCTCCGCCTCCCCCTCCTCCAGCCGCCTGCTGCTTGGCTGCACAGCTGGTCCCCTGCTTCTGGGTCTGGGTTCATGCCGGGGAGGGAATAGTTCTCTTTGGTCCCTCTCAGGGGAGCAACCTGCCTCTGGCCTGACCCAAGAGAGGGACCCCCACTTTCCCTAGTGGATTGAGAGGACACTGCCTCCCCATAGAGGTGCCTTCCTTGGGGGTAACTTCAAAAGACCAAGGTCTACAGCAGGGCCAGGGGAAGGCACCCTAGAGCAGGGCCCACCTGGAAATGGCCACACCGCCCTTGCCAGGCTGTTGTGAGTTTTGTGTCACAGTCCCTTCAACCACTAACACTGGCTAAGCATCCTCATGCACCAGACTCCGGCCCTGAATGGCCACTGGCCTCAGTGGTGGCCCACGGTAGAAGATGCTCTCCGGAGCCCCGGTCTGGCACCCACCCACAGCCCCTGCTTCAGGTGATCTGTGGGCCAGAGCAGGGAGGAGGAGGAGGGTATCAACTAGCCTTGCAGGTGGCTCGAGACGGGCCAGGCACGCCCTGAGGGCATGTGGCCCAGGCTTGGCGGGGAGACAGGCACGGGTACAGGCTGGCCCCTACTAGGCCGACAGGGAGCCTGGCACTGTCCTGCACCCTGTCCTGGCAGTGGGAAAGGGACCACAGGCTGCTCTTACTCTAGGGACCTGGACAGGTCACCAACCACGCCAGGCCAAGACTTGGTTTGGAGGATAAGACCTGCCCAACGGCTCTGCGCCCCCTTCCCCCATCAGGGCCATGTGCAGAGCAGGAAAGAAGAGGCCATCACCGCTGAGGGTGCAAGGTGCGGGCTGCTTCTGCCTCCAGAAACCTCTCTCCAACCGGCCAGCCCTGCACCGGCCCCCCCCCCCCCCATCCCGGGCCTGGGCAGGGCATGAAGGATAGGGGTCAGCATTGAGGAAGTCTGTTTTGGTGGTGGAGTGGTAAAAAGAGGAGGATGAGCAGTTCCTTTCAGGACAGAAGAACCCCAGGGCCTGGGGAAGGGCAAGGCTGGCCCAGGAGAGGGGGGCAGCTGGAGAGTGGGCTCCTTCCCAGGGCCAGGCCCGTCTGCAGGAGCAGGGGCCCCAGACCAGGGTATGGGCCCCGGAGGGCAGAGTCCCCAGCATGGACACATACGTTTCTCGGGGAGGAAGCGCTCTGGCTCCCTGCCATGCTGCGCTCGGGGGCATCTGAACCCTGCCATGTGGCTTTGGGGAAGATGTAACACTTCTTCCCATGGACCCACTTCCCTGCGCCTTCTGCAGACAAGACCAGCAAAGCTGCCAAGGGCAGAAGCTGCCCCCTTCATCGTCAGCCGATCCTTCCCAGGTCCCTGGGCCATTTGCAAGACGCTCATGCTGGTTCCCTCCTGGGGCTCTCCTCCGGCTCCCATCCCTAAGTAAGGGCATGCTGATGCCCCCCCTACCCCCGCCCCGACTGTTCTGACACTGAGCCCAGAGCTGAGGGCTGGCCGGGGAAGTGCAGTGAGCTAATCTACACTCGCTGGGGGCTGCCGCCCTCCACTCCCCTACCCTCTCTCCTTCCACAAGCCTGGCTTTTTAAAGAGAGACGAAAGGCAGAAGCCGATGGTGTGTCTGACCCCTGGAGGGGGTGCCTGGGGTGAGCGCTCAGCCTGGAGGGCCCAGGAGCGCCTCCCTCACCTGCTGGCCCAACACTGTTGGCTTTCAGGTGCTGGGGGGCACAGCCCACCCCGCTGGTGACTCGGCCCAAGGCTACTGGCCAGGGATGTGGTAAGGGCCCCAGACGGATTCAAGAGAAGTTTAAGGGGAGATGGAGGCCTTTCCCATTCTTGACTGTCCCCCGTTGACGAGAAAGCCACCAGCACAGGACACGGAATAGCTGGCCCAGTGGGGAGAGACTCTGGACAACAGCGCACTCAGGTGGAAGGAGACGCCAGTGTTGAGAGAGAAGCTGGAGAACCCACCTCCCACCCCCAGCCTCCCCCAGTTGCTATTCACGCTCCCTTCCTGCTGCAACGCTCTTGCCCCTCGGGGCCAAGTGCCCCTCGATGAAGAGAAGTCAGAATGAGCCTTCAGGGAGTGCGCCCCAGCTCTTTAACGCACCCCCCCATCTCCTGTGCCATCAAGGGGATGAGGCCTCCAGGGCCGGCCAGTGCCACATGGGAGGTGGGCCACAGTGCCACATGGGAGGTGGGCCACATGGTTGATTCCATCGAGCACCTCCTGCTGGGCTGGGCCCAGTAAACAGCTTCCAGAGACACACAGGAAGGTCTGCTTGCGGCTCCTAAACCACCCGCACAGGCTGCCCTGCCCCACCTCCACTTCCGTGCTCTGGCATCAGGGCCCCCTGGCACCCCGGGTCCTGCCCAGGCAGGTCCAGGCCTCCAGCCGCACTGGGCCTGGCTTGCGGCTCGGCTCTCCGGTGGGTGGCCTGGGGAGGGGATGGTCAGCTCAGGGGTGGACAACACTGTTCGGCTGGGGTGTGGAGGGCGACTGGGCAGGCAGGCCTGGTTCTAGCTCCCTTGCTGAGGCTAGAACTGGATGCTGCCTTTGAGGAAAGCTCCGGGCGGGGTGGCCCCCACAGCCCTCTGCAAGGTGGCCTCAGGGCCAGGCCCACTGGGGCAAGGAACAAGTTCCAGGCACCGCTGGTGCAGGTGTCCTTGGAGGCAGGGCCAAGTCACTTCTGCTTAGAGCCCTTCCCTCTCCCTGGAGCTGGGCCTCCTTCCTTCATCGCCATCCCCAGCGCCTGCGTACTGACCAGGCCAATACCACGCACGGAGGTATAGGCCCTCACTTCTCTACTTTGGCCACTGGCTGGGGTCCACATCCCCTCAGTGGTCTAAGGCCAAGGGGACATGGGCTGTCCTGGCAGATGCCTGGAGTCTCACAACCTTAACTCCCCAAGTGCAGCCTGATGTCAAGTATAGAAAACGCAAGGGCCCAGAGCCACGGCCACCATTCCCACCGAGCCCCACTGGCTTTGGGGAAGATGTAACACTTCTTCCCATGGACCCACTTCCCTTGCCTTCTGCAGACAAGACCAGCAAAGCTACCAAGGGCAGGAACTGCCCCCTTCATCGTCAGCCGATCCTTCCCAGGTCCCTGGGCCATTTGCAAGACGCTCATGCTGGTTCCCTCCTGGGGCTCTCCTCCGGCTCCCATCCCCAAGTAAGGGCATGCTGATGCCCCCCCTACCCCCGCTTGCCCTCCAGCCTTGGCCTTGGCTCTGCCCCTGCCCGACAGCTGGGATCCTTTAGGAGTTTAAAGAGAAAGCAGCCTTCAGGTCAGGCTAACATTAGAACGGGAAGGTAGGAGTGGCCTCCCATCTGAAGTTCAGAAAGCTCCAGAGCTTCACTGCCCCCACTTCTCCCCGTCCCACCCCGCCCCACACTCCTCTTCCCTTCCAGCTCCCTGCTTCCCAAGTATGAAAACTGTAAATCTGTTTTATTTATTTCAATCACTCCTCAGCAGTGTGCTCCTCAGGGCAGAGGCAGCCATGGTAACCCTGCCAACTCATGCCTTAAAAATTCATCGTGTTTAATGCAGTCGATGTGTCTGATACGTTTTAAAAGTTTCTTTGGGGGGGGTGGAGGGGGTGGGAGGAGGCACAAGGACTTGTTTTTCTGGGTCTTGCTGGGAGCTGGGGGAAAGGGATGGAGGGAGGGACACAGCATGATGGGGAAGATGAAGAAAAGGGTCTTTCATCTACTTCGCTGTCTGTTCCTCTATTAAAGAGTAGCATGGCCAGGCTCCCGGGGGCCACAGACACCTGGGCTGGGCTCATCTGGAGACCTCCAGCGAAGGCCTCATCTGGATGGGAGTGGCTAAGAAAACCAAATGGTCTCAGCTGCCTTGGAGCGAGCCAACCCCTGTCCAGGTTTGGGGCTGTCTCTAGGGATCAAGATGAGAGTGGCGCAGAGCAAGGAGAGGTGACTCCCCGCCTCATACACTGCCAGGGTGGTCAGGTGGCCCTCTTTGCCATGTGAGGAGTTCCGCCTGCTCCTCAGGACAGAAGCTGTCTCCTGCACCTGGCCCAGCTGACAGACTCGGCCCCATTTTCCTTGTGCTCTTATCAATCTGGCCAAGCCTCTTACCCACTGTGCATCTCTAGGGACCGCTCCAGCCTCCTTCAGGCCTTTGTTCAGTTGTCCCCAGCCAGGATCCCTGGGAGGGCCTGTGACCCCTCTCCTGCCTCACCCGCGCTAGTTCCCCACATTCTCCTTCCTCCAGCTCTGCGTGGTCTCCCACCCTCCTGAGCTTCACCTCCCGACATCCACTTGGGGTGTGTCTCCTTTCTTAACCTATGCTTCCCAAGGCAGAACGTGTCTGAAACCCCATTAGGCCTGGCCCAGGGATGGATACTTATGGAAGAGAGGATGAACTGCCAGGAGGAGCAAGGCGGCTTGCATTACTTCCGCTATGGAACTTGGCTTGCGTGAGGAACTGCAAGGGACTCAGGTGGGTTTGAACACTGCATGGGGGGTTTTTGTGAAGAGTCTAGTTCTGGCTGAAGCGCTTTCGGACTTTGCCAGGAGAGGCCTCTGAGGGGACCTTGACTTACAGACAAGGTCCAAGTTTGTGTCCCAGAAAAGAGGCTCCACCTTCTATCCCACGTGGTGAAGATACCCCAAAATATGGCTGGATGCATGTCAGAGGACAGGGGCGGGATCCCCGTGCTGGGGGTGACCACAAGTCACACAGGGAAGACCCTGGGGGCTGGGCTGAGTTGTGTTGGCGCTGGATGAAAAGGCGCTATTGGGAGTTGGGGGAGGTCGTAAGAGCTGGAGGCCACCGCTCCAGGCCTGGAACCCTTGGTAGGGAAGCCCACGGTCCCTCAGCATTTCATCTTCTGAACACTTAGAACAAATGAAAACAAAGAGAAGGCTCACCAAAGGAAATCCTGTTGTCTCCAGGACAATCAGTTCCAAGAACCACTGACACACGGCACCCAAGAACAGCCGGGTCCCTGTCACGGAGGTTCCTGCCCCGTAATGACCACACATGGCACGTTTGTGAGTGCTTTCTCTTCCTCAGGCATGTCACATACCTTGAATCCCTTCACCACGGGACAGGTGTTATTTCCGCCACCCCTCTGAGCAGAGAATGAAAGTGAAGCACAAACGAGAGCCTTGCCAAGCCCTGTCTGGTGGCCCACCCCAGCCCTCATGCTCCGAGCTGCTGCCGGGCCCCACACCCAGCCCGTGGGTTTCAAGGCCCAGCTGGCTCAGGGGCTCAGACACAGTCTTTCTGGAAGACCGATGGTTTGGTGGTAGCTTGGCTGCAGATATCACTGGGCCCTCTGATGGACTGAAGCCCAAGTTTCTCCAGAACCTTCCTGTGACTCGGGAAGTTCATCTGCAAACCAGCTCCTTCCACCTGACCCTCACGCCGGGGCTCCCTCGGTGGGTGGGAGGCAACGACCACACGGGCCACACCTGGCCGGGACAGTGCTGACCGTGCTGCTGCTTAGTTCTCATGGCTTTTTCTCCTAGCGGTCGAGTGGGAGCCTGAGTCCGGGCACTGCAACCACAGCTCCGCTACAGCCACAACCCAAACTCAGGTCTGGTTGGGGTGCTCGTGGGTGGGTGTGACTCTGCGCAGGTGACTCCATCAGCAGCTTCCCAGAAACCTCTGCTAGGAGCCCTGGCTCCTGAGTGCGCGGCCCAGGCCAGCTGGTGGCTGAGGTCTGAGCGGGGAGGAGGGATTTCAATACCGTGATTGCTGGGGCTCTGAATGCAGGCCCACATGGCCAGGGAAACAGCAGCTCTGAGCCTCACAGGTCTCAGGGTCCCCAGGTTAACCACTAGAGAATCACGGATGGAGACTTTCTCTCCCTTTGAAGACCTCTGAGCTCCCACCCTTCCAAGCAGGATTTCTTCCCAAGGACATGCTTAGCCTCCCTGCCCATGAAGCGTCTGCAAACTGCCCTAATGTCAACACCCACAGAGCCTGGCAAACTGCTGTCAGGCCCCGGATGTGCCTGCCCATCCACGCCCCTGCCAACTTCCAGCCTGGCGCACGGAGGTCCTCAGGGATCCTGTGCTCACGGGACAGAGGACCAAAGTGAAGCCAAGCACCAGTCCAAGGCCACCCTGCCAAGCCCACGGCGGAGCAGAGCCCCTGACCTGGAGTTCCTGTCCCATTCTGCCAGACCCCGTCCCATGCAGCGTGTCACCTGCAGGACAGACCCCTCCTCCCCAGGGCAGCTCTTCTTTCCATCTGAGAGCTCCAATTCCTCTTGATGCAAATGTCCAGCGCAGGGACACCCTTCACCCCATGGCTTGTGACACATCCACAGGCAGAAGTAGTCAGGTAGAGACACAGAATCTGTCTTAGGACAGGAAAGGGAAAGGGCCCCCCACATCTCTGCCATTTCCCCTTCAAACTAGGGGGTGACCTTCTGAGAACTAAGGCAAGCCTGTGAGACAAGTGCCAGGAGCCAGAGGAGACCGCCCAGGGCTGCTCCCTCGTACCTGGGAATGACCTGGGGACACCCCTTGTCCCGAATGTCTTCCTGTTACCAAGTTGCTCTGGTCAGATTTTCTACTGCTTCATCCCATTATTCCCAAACTAGTGCTTTGTTCCAGGCCAAGGGATTCCTCCCCACTGCTGCTTTTACGACCACAAACTTTTCCAGATGGTGAGCATCTCCCTTCCACCATGCTGGGCACTGAGCCCAGACACCGAGGCCTCCCTGCAACTCTGCCCCTCTCACCTCAAAGCCATGTCCCCAACCTGAGCCCAGCAGCCTGCTGGTCACGTAGTCACCACACTGAGGTCAGAATGCCTCCCCCCCTCCCAAACTCTTCATCAAATGGGGTGGTTGTCCTTGTGGTCGTGGGCCTGGGTAAGCACAGCGATGCGCCTCTATCTCACGTTCCCGTGGTGACTTTCCGCTAAGGGCTTTAATGTGCCCTGATGGCTCCAACCAGGGGCTGCCATTTTGCTTGCTGGTGGCAGCCTCAGTTCTCTGTCCTGCCCCCCCCCAACACCTCCCAGTGGGGTGCCACCACCCCTTGGCCCATCAGTGTCCTAGCCCACCCACAAGGTCATGCAATTACTGTTCAGAACCAGGAAGGCCCTCCAAGCCAGGAACAGTGCCTTACCAAGAGACCCCTGAACCTGGCTATATGCTGCTGTCGCCTGAAACCATACGGGACACCAAGACCACGCTCAGGCCCACTCCAGGAAGTGGTGATCTGTATTCTTAATGGCCTTCACAGTCGGGACGGAGAACCACTGCCCCCAAACTGCCTCCCCAGAGCTCCTGCCACAAGCTCAGTGATGCCACTCTCTGGTAGAAATGGGGAGATCTTACTAGCAGTCCCAAAGGAGCCCTGACCGCTGTCCTCGAGATGTACCCCACCTCCCCAGAGCCCGGGCCTGGTCTTCTTAAGTTTCCGCCTGGCCTTTGGCTATTTCCCCACCGGTCTCCACCGTAGGGCTCCCAAGCCCGCTGTGCGCAGCCCCGACTCGCTCTGTTCAAACGGAAGGAAAAGGAGGGCAACACTCAGGCCAGACCCGTGCCTGCCACCCTGGCCTCAGGCTGTGCTTCCTCTGGCTGTCTCGGATGCTGCTGCATTGGGCACATGCCGCTCCTGCCTTTCTGGCCTTCAGATCTTTAGCCTGGGGGGGTTTTATGAAATTTTATAAACTGAGATTGCTGTCTGTAGCCGTTTACGAGTACCCGCTTACAGGGCACGAAGCTAAGCATCGGAAACAATGTGAAGTGAAACAGCAATACCCCACTGCTGGTCACAGAGCAAATATCCAGCAGCCTCACTGCTGAGTCTCTTGGAAAATGGTAAGAAGATCAGAGAGAAAGGGCTGGGAGGAAGGAAGAGCCACGCAGAAGCGACGGGACAAAGAGAGCAAGGAAGGGACTCCCTCGGTCCTTTGTGGCAGAACGAAGGGGGTTTCTCTTATTTGTACCCTCCTCAACCCCGTGCCAGGAAGCTGTGAAAATTCCTCTTGTGATCAGTCATTTTCAGGGAGTTTCAAGATGCATGAAATGGGCTTTTCATCCGAACGTTCCTTTCCAGCCCAGGAAATCCGCGTTGGATTAAATGAATGGAGGGGAAGGGCCCCAGGTGGGACGTGTTTGTGGAAGTCCCTCTGGGGAAAGTGTCTGCAGGCATCTGGAGCCCTAGGTCTCAATTACAGACCAGGCTCTCCGCGGCAGAGCTGGGCCAGGCGAGCGGCCACCCAGGCCTCCCCCCGCACCTGCCACCATGCCCAGAGAGACAAGCGACGGAGTTGAACACGGTGAGGTGGTGCCCTTGATAAGGGAGGGTGACCCGGAGCCACTGTGCTTGGAGCTGAGAGCGCAGTGACCAAGTGCGCTTGGGATCCTGAGGGAGGTGCGCTTGGCGGTGCAAATAACACAGCCTGAGGAGCCATCCGAGTCCCGGATCCACTGCTGGAAATGCACAACCACAACCAAAACCAAACTCGGCCACGCTGTGTATTCACAGGCGCAAGACTGAGTTTTGGAAGGAAATACATGGTACCAAAACAGAGGCTACTCCTGGGGGAGGAGGTGGTGGTGATGGGCCTTTTACATTTTAAGCTAGATCTTCTGCACTGTTTTGATTTTTATCTTACGTGGTTTATATTTTTTTGAACAATAGCTAAGAAGGAAGTTCTTTTGGGATCTTCTGGACTCTGTTGTGGAGATTCTCAGAGGAGGCGCGGGGAGCAGAGTGCTGGGAAGGGGGCGTCTCCTCTGAGTGTCCCCGCTCCAGCCCAGATGGCAGAGCTTCTCTCTCCCTAGTGGGGGCTGCTGCAGATTTGCTGATTTAACAATGGAAACATGCATTTTACAAATGAGAGGATCAACAGCCGGGAGATGGTATTTTTAGCTACTGCTCTTTGCTTCAAAGGCGTAGGTTTCATCTAAAACCAGGCAAACCTCCTACAAAGTCTGCCTGTTTGCAAGGAATGATTAGCATAATACGAGCAGGAGAAAAGGCCTGGCTCCACTCGCAGGCAGGAGTGCCTACTACAGGGGAGGCTTTCTCTGGAAATAGAATCACGAGGAGAAAGTCTCAATGGAGATGAAGCCCCTGCCTTCAATCAGAGCAGAGCTGCCCTGCACTGCCGGCCCAGGGAGGCCGAGGATCGTGGGTGCGAGCGGCGCACAGTGTGAGATGCGTGTCCACGCGTGGCCACGGCTCCGTCTGGCAAGGCCACCCCCTGGGCTGCTGTTGATAGCGTCACTAGGGCCCCATGCAATCACCTTCTTCCAGTAGAAGTACAGAGGGGCTAAGGGCTGCCTTTCCAGATGCCCCTTCTGAGTGGGAGGGCAGAGGCGAGTCAAGGGTGATGGAGAGGGTGGACTGGGAGATTGTGTGTGGGGGGCAGTCGGAGCAGGAGGACTCAGATGATGAAACCTCAGGGAGGTGTCCTCCCTGGAGGCTGTGCCAGGGCTCCCGGCCCTTCAGAAGTGGCACAGCTGTGGGTGAGGCTGCACTGTGGCCCCCGGCCCCCCCACCTCATGCCCCTTGGGCACTCAAGCCAGTTGGGGTCTGTCCATCCTGCCTTCCTTTCTCCGGACTTCCCCCTCCCCACCCTCCTGCCCTGCCATCATGCTGGCTTGGGAAGACTGAACATGTGGAAAGAGGCTTGACATCTTCTCCCGACCCCACAGAAATGCAATGAAAGCTGTGACCTTCCGAGAACCATAATGACAGATTCTCATCCCGGGAGCCAAGCTGGGGGCAGATATCGCCGGGGAAGCCGCTTGGTCACACCAGTCCCAGAGCCCCATCCTGGCGAGAGTGTGACCTTGGGCTGCAGCGGGGGACCAGGGGCAGAGAGTGGTGGCGCTGCTGCTATTTCGGGCACTAGTGGCCTGAGAGAGAGCAGAGGGACTGCAGGGGCGGGGAGCTGACGGAGCAGCCGGTTCTGCACTGCCCCCTGCCCTCGGGGTCCCCACGGCAGTTAAGATCACAGGTCTTCCTGCGGAGGGTCAGGGGACCGGGAAATACTCCCAGACAGGGTGCGCAGCTGAAGATCTAAGAAACCAATTACCACGCTACTGGGGGGCTGGGAGAAGCAGAAGGGATGGGGGGGCGCAGCTGCTCAGGCTTCAAGGGCAGGAAGGAAGTGAGGTCACTCTAGGAACTGGCCAACTGTCTGGGCCAGGGGCTACTGACACAGGTGGGTGGGTGGGGCTCCTTCAGGAAAGGGGCTCAAAGAAAGGGCTCAGCTCACGTGGGAGGAAGAAAAAAGCTGACTCTTCTCAGGAGAAATGACAGGACAAGGCAAGCTGGCTGAATTCACAGGCACCTGGAATTAACTGGCTGAAGGCAGTGTCCCCTGAAGAGTCAAACAAGTTGGGGCAGGGATGTCTGCGGTGCCGAGGAAGTTTTTTAAATTTAGTCCAGATTATCTGCTCAAACTGCTGCTCCCAGCAGCAGTGAATCTTCTAGAATGATGAAGCAGCCCAATCCCTTGTCAAGCAAGCTTCTTGAGCCACTCCTTAACTAGTCTTTGGTGTTTTGGGAGGCTAATGGCAGGGGGAGACTGTAAGGTCACAAGGTAACACATACTTGCGTATCCCCCTGCACCCTGTGGGCCCACTTCCCTTCCATTCACTGGATGTTATGGAAGCATGGCAGGGCATTGGGCTGTGGGGGGCCAGCCACCTCAGTGTGGCCTCATGCAGACTTGCAGTCGTTCCTTGGCTGGGGGAGATAGAGGCTCGCTCAGTGCCATCCTGAAGACTCTAGGGGTGGCCACCTATCAGTGGTTTCTCCTCTCAGGGTCTTGTGCACACTCACAGCAGGTGGAGAGAGTTTTCTGAACCTGCACAGGCCCTTAAGTGGTTCACTGGGTACCTCAGGGCTGCTCATGAGACAGCCAGGGGCCTGGTCACAGCTGCACGCCCAGCTCCCTGGGGTGCCAGGGCACCAGCCCCCAGACCCACAGCAGGCTTCTGAGCAGACTGCTGGCTCCATCAGAAACACGTTCTCCTCCCCAACCCCACCCAGTCCCTACTTATCTTCCACGGCTAAGTTAGACAGCATCTCTTTCCGGAAGCTTTCCTGGACCCTTCCATGGGGGCTGGGCACTACCCCCACCCCATCTGCTCCCACAGACCCCCATCGCTGCTGGTGTTTGTGACTGACCCCGGGAGGGCAGGGACCAGCTCTGTCCACTGCGGTGTCCCCGCCAGTGGGCACTAAGACAGGTCTGCTCAATGACAAATGGCATTTCCTGGCCACCCCCTGGGGAGGCGGGGGCAGTGCTGGGGAAGAGACTCTTATCTGTCCTCACAGGGGAGGGGCTGAGCGCTTGCTCCAGGCATTTCCATTCTCAGAGAGAGGACTCTTGCCTGGCCTGACAGCTGTGGCCTAATTTCCAGGGCTATACCCAGGCTCCTTATTTTAACCCACTTGGTATTTTTCATTCCTGAAGCATGGGGGGGGATGGAGCAGGATTGGGGAATGGGGGAGGTGTGGACAAATGGAAGAGATGAGCTCAGTGGGGCTGGAGGACTCAGGCATTCTGGGGAGGGAATGTGCCAAGAGGGAAAGGGATGGGGTGAGGAGGGCCAAATTGATTTTTTTTTTTTTAATTTTAAAAAGGAAAAAAAATTCCCAAGTCCTACCCCCTTGATTTCCCTCAGTAAGCATTTTCAACAAGGTCGCAAACGCACTGGCTCTATAGATTTTTGGCTGCAGACCACATTACAGGCAGCCTTTAAAAGCCAATTCTTGGCGTAGCTTCAGCTGAGCCTGAGGAGAGGGAAAACTAGGGCACTTTTATGCTCCGAGAACATATCGGATCCAGGTCACAGCTTCCTGGCTCCGCTGAAGCTGTGGGGTACCCCCTTTAACACAAGCCCAAACCTGAGGACCACCCCCCCACCACCACTGTTTCCTCCAGAGCTCAAATCACAACACCAGGGCACACATTCTTGGTCACTTGTCACCTGTCTGCCAGTGTCACTAGACTGCCCCCTCGGCAAAGGAGCAGTGGGCTCTCAGGCTCGCGTGTGCGCAGGGCTGGCGTGGCAGACCGCACGCGCTCCAGGAACAGTCACGGAAAGGACCTTGTGGACATCTTTGACCCTTGCCGCCGGCGGGGCTAGCCTGAGCTCCTCCCTCTAACAGTGGCCCAGACCCCCCCGGGGCCCTGTCCGCACGGTGTGCCGGCTGGGCTCGCGTCTGCCTGGCCCAGGCTGTGGTACAAAGGCGGCACGTGCAAACAGTTACTGGAAAAATCAGAGCCTCCGTCTCCTTGTGTGTGAAAGAATTCGGTTGATCCTTAAGGTCTCTTCTGGCCACTCTGAACTGAGCCTCAAATCCACAGAGAGACTCTCCTGGTCTCTCTTCGATGTCGGCCTGGAGCCATCATTCTGGGAGCACGCCCCAAGAGGGCCTGGGTCTAACCAAGTCCACAGCCAGCCATACAGCCCACGACCTTGTCTCTGGTGGGGTGCAGTGTTCATAAGGTAGGAAGCCACAGAGAAGGGATGAGCTGGAGGCTGGATTCCATTCCCTGCCTGCCCTGGGGGTGGTCTCTGGGAAGGTCACAGGTCCCCGGTCACTACTCGGCAACCTCCCTCCCCCCCTTCCCGGGGCAGATAGAGGATTTGGCTGCTGGGAGAGTAGAAGGGACATGTTACTCCTTCCGCTGCCCCACGGGGGGCCCCGCTTCACGTCCCCCTCTAGTCCACATATGGACCTCGACCACAGGGTGGATGCTGCTTGGGTCTGCCTCCCTCACCTACAGCCTGGGCTGAAGGCTGGGGCGCTGAGGGACAGGAGTAAGCCGAGAGCTGGGGGGCGGCCATCCTGCCACAGGGTGGATGGCCTGCCCAGGGTGGGCTGACAGAGGAGGAAGAAGAGCCAGCTATGGAGGTGACAAGGTAAGACCAAGTCCTGAGGACATGAGGAGGGCTCTCCTCGCACATGAGCCAATCCTCGTCCCCAACCACACATTCCCTTTCTGTTTTTCAACACAGAGCGGGAGCCGGTTTTCTGTCACAGTCAAGAGTCCTGACTGGGTGGCACTGAACAGGGCAGGGCCTAGGTCAGGGGCAGAGGACGAGAGGACGCCCGGGGTCATGTGTTAGTTTGTTCAATGGCTTCCTCCCTTACGCTTCCTTCGAAAACAAGAGACAGTGACGATCGGCCGCAGACCACGGAGGGGGCGGCAGTGCGCGGCATGAGAGCGAGCGAGGGGCTGGAAAGGGGGTGAACGGGTGCCAGGCCGGGCTCGGCGGCCAGCGACCCACCCACGCCCTGGGTTTCCGAGCTCTGGACGGCACAGAGAAAGGGCAGGTGCCACTCATCACGATCACTGTCACAGTCACCGTCACAGTCACCAGGTGCCACTCTTCTGAACACTTTCTTGTTAAGTCATTAAATCCTCCCGCAGATTCACAGGAGATAATGATGATCTGCATCGTCACTTTCCACGTAAGAAAACTACTCAGGAAAGCAGGCGCGCGGCGGGCCCCTGGGCTGCTGCTGGTCGGCAAGTCCTTCCCTTTGTTGTGGGCAGAGTGGCCCCTGTCCTCTGGAGAGCTGTTGCTCCCCACTCCCTGCGGATTCTGGTCGGGCCGCCGCTGCCCCACACGGTGGGCGCCTGACCCTGCGTGAGCCAGTGAGAGCTCCTTCCCCTGAGCACAACCTGCGGGGACGTGGCGGCCATGTCTCCACCGCAGGGAAACGCCGAGTTCCTGGATCTTGCTGCTCTCCCCCTCTGTCTGGTCACACAGGCTAGTCAAGCCCCCTCACTCATTTTGGTACCTGTGACCTGGGTTCCTGCCTCCTGCCACTCAGAGTGCCGACCCATATGGCTAGATTCGCAGTTCCTGACTCCAGGCTGCAGACCACCGCCGGCCTGGCTGTACCAGAAGCCCCTAGGATTCAGCTGGGAGGGGGGACGGTGGAGGGTGACAAGGAGTCTTTGCTTTGACAAAGCACAAGCAGGCTGGACTAGGTGGCCTCCAAGATCCTGGCTAAAGCTAAGAAATAATACCTTGGGTATGAGGTGGATTAATATTCCAGCTCCCTGAGAATGCTTAACATCAACCAGAAACAGGCAGCTTTATGGTTAGTTTTCATGAGCTCCTAATCCCCCGAAAAAGCACCACAAAACATAAAAAATGCTAACTGTGAAGAAAAACTGATCACCTGAACTACATTAAAAATTAGTAACTTCTACTTATCAAAAGACATTATTAGGAGAATGATAAGGCATGCCACGGAGTAGGGGAAGATAACTGTAGGGTATACATCTGAGAAAGACTTGAATCCAGAATACATAAAGAACTTTTACAAATCAATAAGCACCAAAAACGCAACGGGGAAATAACGTGAACAGGCTCATCACAAAACAGGATATCCAAGAGGCCACTAAGCGACGAGAAGTTCTCCATTAGTCTTCAGGGAAACACACATTAAAACCACAAGGTGATACCACCACACACTGCCAGAATGGCTTCTAAAAGCAAAGACGAATGATACCAGGCGCTGGTGAGGACGTGAGCCACCGGATCTCTCAGACACGGCTGAGAGAGTGGACACTGAAGCAGTGTCAGAAATATCTACTAAAGCTAAACTATATATGGACTCTGATCCAGCAATTCTTAGGTATGTATGTAAGAGAAATGTACACATATGTTCACGTAATAGTGCCAGACTGAAAATAACCCAAGTGCCCATCAGGAGCAGAATGGATAAATGAATCATGGTATCTTCATACAGTGGAATACTCTCCAGAAATGTGAACTACTGCACATCTAACGTGGATGAACCTCACAAACCTAAAGCGGATCAAAAGAAGCCAGCCTTTATAAGAGTACGAACTGTGGGTTTCAATTTGTATCACGTTCAAAACCAGGTAAAACAAACCTATAGTGTTAGAAGTCAGGACAGTAGCTACTCTGGGGAGGAGGAGAGGTCCTAACTGGGAGGAGACATGAAAGGGACCTCTGGGTGCTGGAAATGCTGTACTTCTTGATCTGAGTGCTGGGTGTAGATAATTCGTGAAAATTAACTGAGTGGTAGTACACCTATGGTTTGTGCACGTTTAGACAGTATGTTGTTCTTCAATGAAAAATTTACATTGAAAAAGGCAACACAGGCATCACGGTTTGGAGGGAAGTAAGACTGCCACCTTGCCCTGATCAGGAGAAGGAAAGAGACAGATCTGGGGCAGCACTGAAGTGAAATGGTATGTGGTTAAAAAAGAAAGAGGGTTTTGCCAGAGAGATGGCAGAAAAAGCAAAAAGAGCAGCAAACAAGTCAGAACTCCTGGGGACGGAGCAGTTCCTAAGACACATTCTCCTTTGAAGCCACATGAAGGGCTGTTCTTCCTTCACGGGGAGGGAGTGGATATGCAGGCGGCAGTCTGGGGCACAGGGTCCCCTCTGCGGCATGAGTTTACTGACGACAAGGCTGAGGGTGAACTGGAAACAGGAGCGCCATTACTGACTAAGGCAGCAGCTCTCTGGGGGAGCACAACAAGGAGGCTCAGACGGCTCCACGTTCAGGAAACCCGTCCCCTGTGAGAGCTGGAGCTGGGGTGCGTGGCCCAGGAAACGGGGAAGGACGAAACACCGAGCTCATGGGAAAGCAGCCTCCGAGAGGAAAGAGAAGCAAGGCTCAAAACAGACAGCATGGGACACTCGGCAGGCGACCGAAGAGAAATGAACCAAGACTCTGGAGCACACCTGAAATCCATCCCAGTTCAGCTTCAGAGAGAGAGGCCAACGTGGATGGTGCAAGCAACTGCGATGAACTGGAAGGTAGAACAAATCATCTGGGAGAAGGAGGGGGGTGAGACACGTCCTCAGGAGCAAGTCGAAATGGAGATTTAGACCCAGAAAGACACTCACTGTCCAAGTGCCAGGCAGTTCCAATGAGATTATGTCATCTAAATATAGACCGGAAGTAGGCCAGGATCATGGACGGGCAGGAGGCTGGAGGCCGGGTCCAGAAGGAAGGATGTGCAGATTAGTCAGTGTTTCACTTCTGCATGGGAGACGGTGGCGGCTAGCAGGATGAGAGCCTTAGCAGAGGAGGTGGCGGCGGCCACATCAGGATGGGTCTTGGTGGGGATTTTCTGTGGGTTAACACCCCTGGGTGGAAGGGAGACACCACGAGAAAGCACAGCTTCACTCGCATGAGGGCTGAGGAAAAGCAGAGTCCAGACTGGAAACGGGGCAGTTTTCCCAAAAGGCCTCCACCACCCAATCTGGAAGACAACCAAGACACTCCACTCTGGGGTCTCCGGATTGCAACACAGCAGCCCCACGGAGGACGAAGCATGACCCAGGACTTGGGGTGAGGGCGCTCCTGGGAGTTGAAGCTGCAAACTTTTGAAGGAAGTTCCATTCTCCACTTCGGATCCCGAGTGCTGCTTCGGTTACAAAGCACCCTTCCCCGTGGACCGAATGTACTTCACTTGGGCTTGTGCTCGCCTTCTGAGGCTCAATTCAGCACCAAGTTTCTCCCCGGTGAGGGTCCTCAGAGGTGGAACCATCGTACAGGCTGGGACAGGAACCCTCCTTTTATGTGGAAGAAGCAGCTGGTCTGGATGGCCTTTCACAAACTGCACACGATAGAGACCTTCTCTACATTTTTTGGAAGACAGGGGCAGGATGTGTGTGTGCTTGTGCGTGTGTTCTTCATGGCTACCTGCTAAAGGAAACCACTTGTGGGAGAGAGAGGAGAACACCCCCAGAGGCCCCTGAGAAAACCTGAGCTGAAACGATACCAGGATAAAGGAAAGAGCTTCCAAAGAAACATTCTACGATGGGTGAACAGGACACACTCTAGAACTGCTGTTCCAGAAGGAGTTCAGAAGCACCTTTAAAACCAAGGACACCCTTTTGTGTGTCCTGGCTCAGATGCACCCCTACCCCAAGGAGGCAGGAGGATGGGAATGACTTCTAGGGGACAATTCCTGCCACTCTTTTGTTAAGATGCTATATTATGATAGCCGTCAGCTACTTGCCAACTAAGCGGTCTGACTTACAAGGTCAAAACTTCGTTAGTTTCCTGACATCCTCAGGTAAAGTATAAACAGCTCCAGATAGTACTGCCGATTCCATCCAGAAAACCTCTCAAGCTTCAGAAGGAAATTCATGATCAAGTTCTTAGCTGCTGGCAACGGTTCTTGACAGTCACCCCCAGCCGTGCAGGCTGCCTGAGCCATGGGCTGGGGAGCTGATGCTTCTTAGGTGTGGAGACTACAAGAAAGTGCTTTTAATCTGAGGCTGGGAAGAACGGAGCAGGTGCCAGCACCCATGCTAGGGGGAGTCCACGGCACGCGGTGTGGTGGGCACAGAATGAGCTTTCCCGCCAGTCCATTCCTGAGTCCTCAGCCCGTCCACAGGGGCTTCTAGGTGCAAGGTGAACGACTGGTTCCGTGGGGGGAGGCCTGCTTGGGTCACATGGCCTCCCCCCACCAAGTTCATCTGGGACCTCTAAAGCGAGCGGACCCTTGGCCTTCTTCCAGTTCCCTGTCACAGGGATCCACGAGGACCCCTGAAACATGGAGACACTTTCCTCTGAGGCTCCTCAGACCTCAGCACACACCGAGCAGGGCTCCCTCTGGCCAGCACTTCCTCTTTCCACCCCCACCTCCCCCAGTAGGACCTAATTAATCCCAGCCTTGCCTAACAAGGGCCACCACATGTGGTTCCCATCTTCCAGAAGAAAACACGCCCTTCTCACAGGGAGCGCCAGTGTGTGTGACAGTGGGCCCTACAGGGACAGCATGGAGACTGCCTGGAGGAGGCAGAGCAAAGCCTCTGCCTCCAGGTCCCCAGCCCTCCCGGGCACTCCCAGGTCACAGATGTTTCTGCGAGGTGCTGGGACGTGGCACCTTTCCATGGGTTAGGAGACGGTGGAAACAGACCAGGTTGGGCTCTCTGGGCTGCCTGAATTTTGCCCTTCCCAAGGACACCTTTGTATTTTACCTTTGGGGGCAGACTTCTCCTTTCAATCTTCTCTGGCATGTCAGATCGTGCCTCCCTGCCGGTCACGTTCTCAGCGTTGTTTCCAGTTAGATCAAAGCCAAGAGCTGGTTGTGCAAAAGAGCTTCTGCCACATACTCTCTTTGCTGTCCTGCATCTCAACAAAAGCACCCCAGCCCCCTGGTCTCTGGGGAAAGAATGACTGTGGAAACCTCCAGAAGACGCACACAGGAGTCAGGCAGACGTACTTCAAGTCAGCAAGAAGAGAAGCTTCTGAGAGGGAAGTAAGAAATTCCTTGGAAGAATTCCTCCAACCCTGTTCAATGTCCTGTCTCCCTCCCCTCAGCTGGGGACCCAATCAATATGGCTTCAAATGAATAAAAGGTCAAACCCCACCTGCATTCTGGATCCCTTCTAGCCGACAGACTTCGGCTGGCGCATGTTTGTCAAGGCAGTTTATTTTTATTCGGAGCAAATGAACGCATCCCATTAAAGGGGAGAGTGAAAGAAAGCAAGGAGGGCCTCTTAGAAGCTCTTTCTCACAGGCTGGGGGCCAGAGGCAAAGTGTGCTATTCTAAAATGCCATTCGAACCAGGGATCCGGGTCTTGCCCCTTTACTCGGATTCATCTTGCATTAGCATCAGCACAGTGGGCTTTGGGGGGCCCGGCCAATGCCCCCTGGCACATCAAGTGGCGCCTATGAAGACCATAAGGGGGTACCTGACGCTGATGAGCTCCGGAGGCTGGGAAGGTCTGGGAGGACACAGAGAGTGAGAAAGGGAGTGGGGTGGGGAGGGTCAGCCAGTGTGGCCCCGGACGACGGCCTGTCTCACAGGTGGACCATACGAAGACAGCAAAGTGGAATTTCCCAGTTACCGCGTGAAAGACCACTGTTTCCCTTGAGGTCCTCCCCGTGATGCAATTAAGAACAAGTCCAGTTTCCAGTGGCTTCCTAGGCCCTGGCTCTCCTGCCCCACCACCCACCTCGGCAGCCAATTAACCTCCTCCCCCTCTCCCCTCCCAAGTACAGGGCTCTTTTGCAAACCCGGGGGTGCGGTGGGGTGGGGTGGGGTAAGGCAAGGGCAGGATCAGCAGGGGTACGTCGTAGGGACCGTTTGCATTTGCCGAACTGGAGAGGTTGCCATCCCTGCGTGTATCAGAGGTGAGGGACGGACCAAAATGAACCGGAAGCTTTATCTCGGGGCTTCTCTGGGTTCAGGTCTCACGGAAGAAGACGCAGGACTGTCTCCTGCTCTCCCACTTGGGCCCCTGGCCCGGCCTCTTCAAACGCTCTCATCTTAGAGGCACCCGTGTCCCCGGGAAGGGTGCTCAGGACCTCATCCACCATCGGCTGGGCTGGCTGGGGTTGGAGCCTTTGAGTTCACAGCAGGCACTCGTTAAAAAGAAAGCATTCTCTGGCAAGTCCTCTCTGCAAGGCAGCACGGAGGAAGGGGGGGGAGAAGCACAGTTGGTTAAGCCAAAGAACGGCTGGCCCGAGGGCCATCTTGGCGGGCGGAGTGGGGCGTCCCGAGACGCGCTCACTTCCCAGCACAGAAGCAGGCCTTGTAAGGATCCCAGCTGTTGGATCACGCTGCAGTTCATATCAGTTTATCAAAGAGGCTGCGTTTTCTCCCTCCTCTTCCTTTCTACTGAGTATAAGCGGCCCGGTTCATGGGAAAACAGCCCTGCGCTTGTTCTGCTGCATTGGCATGGAGGGCGGGAAGAGGCCGGAGGAGGGAAACGTACACCAACACCTACTTGGGGCAGAGTTGTTTTAACGGGGCCGGGGCCGGGCCGCTGGTGGGTGCCCGAGGTGCTGGGGCTGCAGGCCTGGCGCACCAGGGCCAGCTCTCAGCACAGAAGGCTGAATTATCTCGGCCTCTCTGGATCTGGTTTCCTGTCTTCACAGACCGCCATGGGAGGCTGAGGCCGCGTCATGAGGCCGAACAAGAGCTCCCCACTATCAAGCTGTGAGGAGAGCGACGGTGCGCACGGTCTTACGTACCCCTCTCCGCAAAACGACGCGGCAGGCAGTACTATAGAAACAGGTCACGTGGACCAAAACTGGAGGATCTGGGATTCGAACCCAAGTCTCTCTGACTCCAGAAGTTCCAATCTTAATCTGGATCCCAAGGACGTGTGGGAGGCCCATGTGCCCCGTTCCCGTGGAGTCCAGAGAAGGGGGAGAGGTGTGGGCAGGGCTGAGGGATGCCCGGCCCCCTCTGGCACCCCCACCACACGTCCCCTCGCTCCACATGTGGGCTCAGCTTCTGGTCCTGCAGCTGAGATGAGGCTTTGGAGCCTCCGGCTCCCCCAGGTTCACCACACGGCTAAACTGTTACGTCCACCAGATAACAAGGCCACATGGCCCCGAGGAGGTCTGACCCACCCAGGGGCCTGAAGGGGGGGTTCGGGGGCCCCACTCCCACCCCCCCCCATTGGAGGTGCAGCCTGGGAAAGCTGCGTGTGGGAGAGGAAACACTCCAGGGTCCTGAGGGAAATCATGCATCTTGCTCAACACCAAGACGCCCACCAGATGTTTGTCTTCAACAACTCGGGCTGCTTTTGTCCTCTGGAAGGCAACCCCTCCTGCTCCCCGAGCTAAACGCACTACTGCACAAACAACGGCTGTTCACTTGTTCGTTTAACACCTGAAGGAGAGGCTTAAATCACTGTGTTTCTTATCTCAGCAGTCCGCATGGACCATTACTATGCTTTTCTTTAAAGCCGTCAGCAAAAAATAAGGAAATGAAATGAGAAGCAGACAGGCAGGCTGACGTTCCCGACGGTTTGTCCCCAGCAAACTTCGCTGAAGGGCTCACTCCCCTGTCTGATCACAGGAAGGAGGAGAGCACATGTCTTCAAGGCCTCCTCCATGTCTGACGCTGTGCTTTGTGCACCCAGAGAGCCTAGGCCAGCTGGCGGGCTGGGACTGTGACCCGGGCTGGTCAGCGGCTGCCGGACACGCTGGCTCAGAGCCCGTGCTGCTTCTGGGGGGGGGGGGGCGGGGGCAGGCTGGACAAATGACGCCAAGGATCGGGGGGGACAAGTGTGAGGGGCTCAGCCCCAAGATTCCTTCCATCCCAGCCCACTGGGTTCCTGTGCTAGTGCCCGGGTCACAGGCTGCGCAGGGCCCCTCAAGGCACCTGGCCTCTGCACTCCCCCACAGAAGGGATGAAGTGGCGGATGCGGAATTAGCAGAGTGCAAGGGTCTGCAGCTCAGCTCCCACCAAGCCTGGCAGGCATGGGGCTTCCTCTCATTTCCCTTCCACAAAATGAGGATGCCCGCCAGCCCAGGCCGCTAGGAAGACACTAGGCAAAGCAAGGAAAGCCTCACCACCCTGGCGGCTGTAAATGGGAACATGGCAGTGGCCGCCAGGCCCCCAGCTTCACGGAGCCCAGGGCCCCTGAGCCGGTGTGGGGGGGGCACCCACGCATGTCCTTGCTGCCCACACTTCTGCTTGGTGCAGTCTGGGGATGCTGCTGACGGCTCTGAGCGCCCTCTACCCGAGCCCCTGATGGGGCATGTGAGGCTGCTGGAGGATGGAAAAACCCGTTACAGTCCGGTTCTCCGGAGGGAAACTAGTTACAAATGCCTTCTTCAAAGGCCTCTCTCTCCATTGGTTCCTGAACAGCTTCCAGGCAAGGGGGGCTCGTCAAGAGAACTGACATGTCTGCAATGTGGAAAACCATGTAAAGTAAACTGTCACTCATGTGGGGAAAGACTGTTGCCCTCCTGGTGGGGGGTCCCCTGTACCACCTCTAATCTCCACTTCAATCCCACTGACTGTCCATCTTGATGTGAAGCAAAACGGGATGTGATGCTTCCCCTTCTGGCCGAGCAGGCTAAGAATCCATTTCTGTCCCTGTGTAACTGTGGCGCTCCCACCTGGGAGGATTTTGCTCCCAGGGGTATGTGGCCCTGTCTAGAAACATTTGTGACAGCACCCGCTGGGAGGGCGGGAGTCCTGCTCCACATCCCACAGCACACAGGACGGGCCCGACCACCAAGGTCTATCCGGCCCCAACGCCGACAGTGCCGAGCTCGAGAAACCCTGCTCTCCACGACCTTGGAAGAGCAGGAGGGCCGCGACAGCCTCCCACCACCACGGGACACCTTTTGGTGGTCTGGCCCATCAGAAGCCTGTTCCTCCCGAAGGGCAGAAACTTTGTGGGCCTGCTATTTGTCCTTCCAGCCAGTCCTACAACTCAGTCCTTTGACCCATGCCCTCAACTCCACCCTCAGCCCTGGAGCGAGGGCCCCGGCAGGCAGCTCTGGATGAAGTGGCCGGCGCCTGCTCCCTCTATTTCCCTCCCTTGGCTCGCCTCGTGGCCGGGCAGGCTCCTGGCATGGCTCCCGGCAGACCCGTGTGGAACTCATCTCCCCTCACTGCCTCCTGCCACCCGCTTTTGCTTCTTCCCACCTCCAGGTCCTTCTTCTCAGCCTCCTTTCCTGGCTTCTCCTTCCTTCCCCGGCCATTACACCCTGGAGCTCCCTGAGCGGCCTCAGGCCCCTTCCCTACCCCCCCTGCCCCTCTTATCACTGACCATTCTTATTCCCTAGAAATGAAAGCTCCATAAGGACAGAACCATCCAGAGCAGTACTTGGCAGAGTCAGTACTCAGTAAAACCATCTGCTGGATGAATGAATGAGTGAGTGAGTGAGTGAATAAATGAAGGGCTATGGTGTCCATTTCCACATTTCTATCTTGGGCATAAGTCCCTCTTTTGAGAGTCAGGGGTAGCAACCTGCTTCATCATCTCTCCTTTGATGTTACCAAAGCAATTTAAACTCAAACATGGGACCCTCCCTGCTCCTCCTCTAGAGCTCCCATCGCAGGGACTGCCACCACCATCCAGAGTCCTGGGTGTCACTCCCGACAGGCTGTCCCTCAGGCCCTCATGTAACTGGTCACTAATCAATGATACGTGTTACAAAGTACGGAATGCTGCTGCTTCTTCCCATCCCCCTCCCAAGCAGCCACCATCTTCCACTTGGACAACAGCCTCCCAGATGGTCTCCCACACATCCACCTTGCTCTCTCCACCCACCCCTTCTCCTCAGCAGCATAGGAATCTTTAAAAACACAAATCTGGTCACACTGTCCCCCCACCCAAGCCCCTTCAGTGGCTCCTCCTGGCCTCGGGGAGAGGCCTCCAACCTTGGTGTGGCCAGCAAGGCTGGGCCCCTCTCCCCCTTGCCCTCTGGATCACAGCAAAATGAACACTCCACGCTCTTTGCTGACTTGAAGACTCTGTACAGGCCGGACCCACTGCCAGCAATCCTCCTTCAACCCCCAGGCCGCGCAGACAGCCTCAGGAGCCTTCCTGACCCCACGGACCACACTGGTCTAGTCAGCTCCCCGAGCACCCTGGACAGCTTTCGTACCCTGTCACCCCAGAGGCGCTTATTTCATGGGACAGGGTGAAAGCCCTCGGTGACTAAAAGAAAGCCAGGGCTAAGAACCGTTGCCGCAGAGCACTGGAGGCCACTCAGACCATTCCAGAAAACTCCTCTGCCTGGCTTTGTGGGGGAGCCTGGAGAAATCTATGCCCCGTCTAGATTTCGGTGACTTGAAGGTCATTCTTGTGGTGACCCTGGCTCCTTGGAGCTGAGGAGGCAAAGGGCCAGACCTGGCCATGCTGTTGGTGACAGGACTTCTAGAGGCTGAGAGGGGCTGGGGTCCTGGGACTGTCCAAGGCCAGGCTCACACGACTCAAGATCCCAGCTCTGCCAGAGCGACTGCTGCCACCAGCCCTGGCCAAACCCCGTGCTGGCGGCTGGGCACCCGAACACAGCCCCGCTTCGTGTTCCATCTGGCTCACCTACTTCCTTCCCCAAAGACGCCAACAAGGGCATACTGACAGGACACTTAACCTCAAGGGAAAACCTTGAGACACAAAAACTTGTGTCTCAACAAGTGAAAAAGTCATTTGTCTGTTCGAGAAATGGCGACATTGACCTGTCTTGGGTTGGCAGCACCAGCAGCCTGGTGTGAAGTGTGTGTGTGGGGGCTCCTTTGTTTCTTTAAGAATAAATGCAAAGGAAAAGGAGGGGAGAGAAGGGGAGGAGAAAATGGTTGCTTGGAGCCCTGGCACGGTGTGAAGTGGAAAAGTGTGGCTGTGTGGGGAGGAGAAGGTGCGCCGAGCCTGACCTGATGATGAAAGCGCCTCTGGCCTCCAGGAGCTTGCGTTCACTGCTGAACCTCTTGAGAAGGTTGATCATGAACTTATAAAAGTAGGAGTTCATGGTGGGGGTGGAAGGAGAACATTCTAAGCCTTTGGTACCTGCAGAGAAAGGGATAGAGCTGAGATTTACTCTATGGTCCACAGGGTGGTGGGACCCCCACAGAACATACACAATTGTAAACTCCAGAAAGGTGGTGGTGGGGGAGGGTCTGTGTGGAACAAGGTGAGGGAAAATCTTCAATCCAGGGCCTCGGGTCAAGGGCAAAAAAGCAAGGACTATACAAGTACATACAAGCAAATACAACTGCTTACTGCACAAATCCCCACTTACCTGTCCACCTCTCCAGCCAGCCCCCAATTACTTAGTGAACACCTCCTATTTGTGAGACCTCTGCTATGTGCTAGGAATTTTTTATAAAACAAACCTGTACCTATCATCCCAATAAGTAAAATACACTTGGGCTTCATTTTGGCTGGTTAAGGACAGATGACATGTCAAAGAGAAGAAAGGGGTAAAATAGGCATACAACCTCAACAGTCAACAAAACCCACACTCCTTTCCCAATGGTGCTCAAGACAAGGGAAACTATGCACACCTCTGTTGGATTAAAGACAGCACACCCTGACAAAATGTTACCAAGGGCTTTAATCTTTACTTGACGTTTTTATTTTTTTTTAAAAGATTGTATTTATTTATTTGAGAGAAAGAGCGAGAGCAAGAGAGCACAAGCAGAGGAAGCAGCAGAGGGAGAGGGAGCAGCAGGCTCTCAATGCAGGGCTCGATCCCAGCTCCCTGGGATCATGACCTGAGCCGAATGCAGACACTTAACCGACTGAGCCACCCAGGCGCCCCCCAATGTTTTTAAATCAGACATTCTTCTTCAGGTGGAAATGCTCTTTTAGACTAGTACTCTAAAGATTTTCAAAGCCCAGAGTTGGCTTTAGAACCAGAAGCACATTCGGAGTATCCCTCTGATATGCACCCCAGCTGAAAATACACCGAGGGCCAGATACAGTCCCCCTCCCAGCCTTACCCCAGCACGTGCTCTCCTCCGCAAGGTATTGGGCATGGAGGGGACGACAGCAGGGCTGAAAGAACACCTGGTTGATCGCCATGTAGTATATTCATACACCCCATGCAATCTCTTTGTTTTTCCTTTGTCACACATGCTGACCTCAACAGATTGTTGGAAAGAGGTGTTAGGGATGGTAGGAATCCTCACTCCCTCTGCCCAAGGCACTAACAGGGCACAAAACGCACACACAACAACTTGAGATACAATTCACATATCATTAAGTTCACCCTTTTAAAGTGTACAATTCAGTGGTTTCCAGTACATTCATAAAATTGTGCACCGATCACCACTAATTCCAAAACATCACCCAAAAAGAAACCTCGTACCCATTAGCTGCCATTCCCCATTATCCCCTCCACCAGCTCCTGACAATCATTAATCTACTTCCTGTCTCTGTGGATTTGCCTATTCTGGAAATTTTGTATTAATGAATCATACAGTATGTGGCTTCTTTCACTTTGCATATTTTCAGGGTTCATCCATATTGTAGTATGTATCCATTTTGTATTCCTTTTTTTTTGGTTGAATAATACTCCACTGGGGGCGCCTGGGTGGCTCAGTCGTTAAGCATCTGCCTTCGGCTCAGGTCATGATCCCGGGGTCCTGGGATCGAGCCCCGCATCGGGCTCCCTGCTCAGCGGGAGGCCTGCTTCTCCATCTCCCACTCCCCCTGCTTGTGTTCCCTCCTCTCTCGCTGTCTCTCTCTCTCTGTCAAATAAATATATAAAATCTTTAAAAAAAAAAATAATAATACTCCACTGTATGGATATACCATGTTTTAACCATTCATCCATTGCTGGACATTTGGTTGTTTCCACTTTTTAGCTATTAAGAATAATGCCACGGGGCGCCTGGTTGGCTCAGTCGGTAGAGCATGTGACTCTTGATCTTGGGGTCATGAGTTCGAGCCCCAAGTTGGGCGCAGAGCTTACTTAATTAAAAAATTAAAAAAAAAAGGAATAATGCTGCTGTGAACATTCACATGTGTTTTTGTGTGAACACGTTTTCATTTCTTTTGGTTATATACCCAGGAGTGGAATTTCTGATATGGTTACTCTATGTGTAACTTTTGAGAAACTGCCAGGCTGTTTTCCACCATGGCTGTGCATTTTACATTCTCACCATCAGTGTGTGAGACTCCAGTTTTCCCACATTCTTGTCAACACTTGTTATTACCTGTCTTTTGATTACAGCCATCCTTGTGGATGGAAGTAATATCTCATTATGGGTTTGATTTCCATTTTCCTGATGACTCATGACACTGAGCATCTTTTTATGGGCTTACTGGCTACTTGCAGATCTTTGGAGAAATGTCTATACAAGTCCTTTGCCCATTTTAAAATTGGGTTATTTGCCTTTTTATTGCAGAGTTACAAGAATTCTAGATACAAGTCTCTTATCAAATATAATCATTGCAGATAATTTGCCCCATTCTTTGGGTTGTTTAACTTTCTCCATGGTGTCCTCCTTTGAAGCAAAGAATTTTAAATTCTGATCAAGTTCAATTTATCTTTTTTTTTTTTTTTTTTTTGGTTGCTTGTGCTTTTGGTGCCATATCTAAGAAAGTATTACCTATTCCAAGGTCGTAAAGATTTATTGATGGGCTTCCTTCTAAGAGATGTGTATGTATTTTTTTTAAATATAGCTCTTATATTTAGGTATCTGATCTATTTTAATTTTTGTATATGGTGTGAGGAAGAAGTCTAAATTCTTTTGCATGTGGATGGATATCTAATTGTCCTAGTATAACATGATATCTGCTTGCTTTATTTTTTTACAAGCTGTTTTTTTAAAGTTTATTTATTTATTTAAGTAATCTCTATACACAATGTGGGGCTCAAACTTACGACCCTGAGATCAAGAGGCACATGCTCTTCCAACTGAACCAGCCAGGAGCCCTGATGCTTTATTTTTTATATTGTATTTTTTCTAGCTTTATTGAGATAAGATTGACATACAACATTATATAAGCTTAAGGTGTACAATGTGTTGATTTCATACATGGGCACATTGCAAAATGATTACCACAGTGCTGTGGAGTCAGCCAATACCTTCCTCACCTCATATAATTACCACTTGTTTTTTTGTGGTGAGAACATTTACGATCTACTCTCTTAGCAACTTTCAAGTATATACTATAGTAGTATTAACTATAATCACCGTTCTGTACATTAGATGCCCAGAACTTTAATTAAACTCTAACTGGAAGTTTGTACCCTTTGACCGATATCTCCCCAACATGGTATCTGAATAGGCAACCAAGAGTTACCATTTACCAGGGACTTCCTCTGTGCTATGCGTGTTTCTAAAGCCTTCACACATAGCATCTAACTAATCCTCAAAATAATCCTTGAAAATATGTGCTCTAACTCTTCTCATTATATAGGTGGAGAAGCTGTGAATTAGGCTGAGGACTATCCAAAGTCACAGAGCTGAGGAGTGGTGGTGTCTGAGTCCCCGCAGCTGGTCTCAGCAGCTCCGCCACGCTGCCCATCACTCGGGCGCTGGTGCTTGGGGCGGTTGGGGTTTGCAGGATCGTAGGCGGTATGCTCCCAAACAAGAGGCAGAAGCCCGAAATTAAGGCCTTGCCAAGATTGAGGACATAGAGACCATGGCACTGGCAGAAGCTGTGGAGAAAGAACCTGGCTGCAGCCCCCTGGGAACTAGGGAGGACACTGGGGAAAGATAAAAGTGGCCAGCTGAGACGTGTGGTGCCATCACTTGCCAGGTTGGTCTCTACCTGGCCCTGAAGTCCTGACTTCCTCCCCAGACCAGGGAGAGGGTGGCCACACACCTGTGTAAAATAGGGAACCAAGCTTGGCTGTGTGAGGGGCTATCAGCTCCCAGAAGCATCGGCCCCAGGCACACAACACGAATGTATGGGGCCATCCATAGTACTAGAAGCAAGGCCTACAGAGGCACCCCATCGGCTGACTGCATGAGCCGCCAGTGGCCAGAGGAAGCAGTAAAACCCTCCTTTCAGGACCTTTTTGCTCAACTCAGACTTCCCTCATGTCCTTGCACGGTCCTTAAGGCGGTGTGGCTGGGAACGGCAAGAGGGCCCTTTCTGTTTTGGTTTTCCCAGCTGTGAATTACTCTGTGAGGATTCCTTACTCGGAGCCATACCTTCAAACTACTGTCCTTTCTCCTGACAACCTCCTAGACAGCCCCTGGGAACTGTGTGCAAGGGGCAAGCCTTGAGTAAGAAGCCCAGTTCAAGGGCAGGCCTCACTGAACTTCCTCATGTTTGCAGTGCATTGTTCTGGGTCCCTGCCCAGAACAGCCTGGCCTGGGAGGTCCTGAGTGACTCTGGAATGGCAAACAGTCTCTGCTCCCTGGCCCAGAGGGGCTGTTTGCAGAATCAAGTGTCACATTCTTACAGCTCCAGTTACCCTGGGCCCAGCTGGGGCTGATCTCTGAAGAGGCGGCTGCAGATACAGCTGCTAGAGCCCCTCCTCCCCGCCCCACACTGCCCCCGAGGTGGCCTGGCTACACACCCCCAACACCGGCGGTGTGTGTGGACTGGAACCTTCTCCTGGGTGCTCATCTGTGATGGCTCCTGTGACCTGCCCCCTTCTTGCTTCTGTATGTGCACCCCCACCCTATATCATTTCCAGGCTTAGGGCCATTTAGCTTCCAAAGTATTCCAAAGGACAAAGGGACCCAAACAGGGAGTGACCATAAAGAAATCTTCCACGATGTGGGGCCACAGTCTCCATTCCCAGGGGGCCAGGTATCGCAGGCAGGCAGAAACATCTTTGGGAGTCCATGAGACCTGGTTCAGATCAGATGTCTACCTCTTACTAGCTGTGCAACTTTGGGCAAGTCTCTCACCCTAAGCCTCAGTTTCTTCATCTGTAAGGTGGGGCCAATAAGAGTCCCTAGTCCTTCAGTGTAAAGAATTTTTTTTTTTTAAGTAATCTTTATGCCCAAGGTGGGGCTTGAACTCACGAGATCAAGAGACTGAGCCAGCCAGGCACCCCCCCAATAAGAGTCTCTTCAAATGAGACAAAACATTTAATGCACTGGGCCTGGGGCCTGCCACACAGTGCGTGCTCAGTGAACGGGGGCCCCTGCTGTTAGCAGACAGGCCAGAATGCGGAGCACTGCACGGGGAAGACTGTTCCTGTCTCTCCCTCCTGGACTAGATGACTGGGGGCTGCAGCACAGTCTAGAAAGTCTCTGAGTGGAGACTTCAGATCTGGGACAATTTCCCAGTGCTCTGCTGGGAGGAAGAGAGGCTGTGAGAAAACAGGATCACCTGTGATGCCCCACATTTGGGGAGGGAGATCTGCCCGCCTCTCAGCTGACAGCTGGCCTGAGACAGCAGAAGAGAAGGCCTGGGGCTGCTCTGAACACATCCTGGTCTTCGTAGCCATAGCCCCCTCTGGGCCACACAATTAATGCTCAATGTCCAGGCTGGCTTGGCAGCCCCTGGAGCCGAGGCCCCTAGTGGGAGGGAGAAGGGCAGAGAGACATCTGGGAGAAGCCATGGCAAATAGCTCACGTTCTCACAGTACAGTGCTTGCTGGGAAAGCTTTCGCAGCTCAGCCCTCCCAGCACTCCCGTTTCAAGACTACAAAGAGCAGGAGGCTGGGTGCAAACTGAGTGGGGGCCGGGCGCCAGCCTGAGAGCCAGACCCAGCTGATGGGAGTGTCGGGGAGCTGCTGGGGCCTGCAGCTGTTGGGCAGGGACCTTTGTCCCTCAGGCTCCCGCCCACCAGAATGGGCTCTCTGAGGAGGAGCCTCCGCAGGACTGGGCGGGGAGCTTGGAAAGCTCACTGCAATCCCAGCCTGACTGTGTAGAGATGGCAGGTCTGGGCAGGAGAGGCAACCCTTCCTGAGTGGGCTGGTTGAGGACAGGGCCCGCTGGGGGCTCACCACAGACAGGGTGAGGGCCTACCTGGTCTCCCCCAGACTCTGTTTCCCACTGGCCCATCAGCCACTTTTCTGACGAACCAGCCCCTCAGGCCCAGCTGGCTTGAGACAGAACCTGCGAGATGTTCTCGAGCAGGGCTGCAGGCACGGAAGGAGGAGGTGGGGTGGAGAGACAGCAGACTCATGCCAGGAAGTGTTACTACACGGAATGACGGGCCTCTCTCAACTGAACTCACTTCTGCCCAAACACAGCCTGCTCCTCCCCGCGGAGTGTGCACAGGGCCTCACTGGCCACTTCCGCCCGCCTCGGCTCTCGCTCATCTCGCCCTCGACAGCCGGGCAGGGAATCTGCCTCTTTTCCCAATAGCTCTGGTAAAAGTCACCTCTGCCGGGCTCTCCTATCGAGTGGGGCCCTGGGCCAGGTGCTGCTGGTCCTTTAGGAAGGGGCAGAGCCTGGACAGGAGCCCAGCACCCAATTCCGGGCAGGCCCTCCAGCACTGTGCTCTGAGGAGGTGCTGGGACGCCAGAGCCAGAGGCTTTCACTCGGGTGGCACTGCTGACAGCAGTCTGTGGGCCCACCAAAGACGGGGTGTCAGCTGTTCTGGCTGGGGCCCAGGAAGGGGGGTGGCTGGGGACAACCTGGCCTTGGGTCTCAGGAGAGTCACACTCTCCAAGGGGCCAGGGAGAGTGGGGTTTCCGTTCCCCGATCCTGCCAAGGACCAGCCCTGAGCTGAATGCCGCCTGCCTCGCATTTCTGGTTTGGAGAGGTTCGGAGCAGTGGGCTCCGGCAGGAAGTGCACGTGACTGCAGGCTAGCCGAGGGGCAGGCAGGTGCTGTCGGGAGCGCTCCGTATACAAGACCAGGCTGGTGGGGTGGGCGGCCGGGGAGCCAGCCGTGCAGATGCTGCTAAGTGAAACCTGATGTGGCGACATGAGAATCTGCACAACGTCTCACAAACAACCTTCCCTGGGATGTTTTAGATTGAGTTTTGTGGCTATGATGCGAAGGAGCCTCACGTGTCAGGATAAAAATAGCTCTGGCCTCAATAGGCAAAACGAGTTACAGTTCAACAAAACCAGATGCGAAAGCCTTCACGGCCCAGCCCAGACCCGGCGGGGTCCCTGCTTGGCTCCCTGCTCTCTCGCCCCTGTCTCCCTCCCCCCTGGTGTGGGGCCCATGGGCCCGGCTGGACCCTCGCGTAGGGCATCTGCACCCCGCCGCCCACAGAGTGTGGAGGAAAGGCCGGGGGACCGGGGCATTTCCAGGCCCTGTGGCTGACTGGCGGGGCAGGCTCGAGGAAGTGACACCTCCTCTGGGGCCGGTTCCTGTCTGTGAACCTCACAGGGATAAGGAACCTAGCACAGTACCTGGCACAGGGATTGCTCTGAGGAGGGGGCTGCATGACCCGGAAGCTGGCATGGAACCCGGGGACGCAGGGGGGGAAGGGGCAGCTACCCCTACGGGATCAAGGGGCTGTAAGAAAAGGAGGCCCAGGACTCTGGTGCAGCAGGGTCTCAGGAGGTGTGCAGTCTGCTGAATTGGAGGGCCCAGACCCCACGGCCACATGGATAAAAGGGTGGCAAAGATGTTGTAGCAACGGCACCCTTGGGACTCGATCCAAGAGGCAGTCACTTTCTTTGCTGCGAGCCGGCCCAGCTGAGGCCGGGGAGCCCTCTGCCCTGGGCAGTGACCCAAATCCAGGAGGCTTTCCAGCTGCCTGTTTCGGAGAAAGAGATAAGCTAATGGGCCACAGCAGGGCCCAGAAGAAACTTCCAGCTAACAGGGCAGTAGAGAGGGGCTGCGCCAGGAAAGACTGCTGCTGAGGGGGGGCCAGCCGGGCCAAGGGCGGCGCCAGAGACACACAGGAGGAAGGGGCCTTGCGGCCATCGCGGACACCGAGCCTGGGATGCAGAGGGCTAGGCTCTCCACCTGGCAACAAGGGAAGACCTGCGCAGCGGTGCTGGGGGGATGTTCGATATGGCACTGGTGACGGGGCGGCCAGCTCTGGTGTCCCCTCCTTCCATCATGATAATGACTCTGAAAGACAGGTCCTGACCCTTCCTGGGCGCCTGACTCTGGGCATTCAGAGATGAGTACAACCTAGATCCTTCTGACCCTGGCACCCATGCTGTCTGAAAGAGTATGTAGGAAGATGGCCTTTAAGGCTCCAAGAGCACAGAAAGGCTTTGGGGGCTGGGAAACGGTCTGGTGTGGCTGGAGGAAGTGGAGGCAGCAGAGGGGATGAGTTGCTGAGGTGGTTGAGGCCAGAATGGGGTCCCTGAAGTCACTGTGCAGAGAAGGGATATCCTCAAGAACGATGCCAGGTTGGGGCCGTGGCCCACCGCCCACAGGAGAAGCCTGGACTGCTGGCCTGGCCACCACTGCTCTGCTCCCCTCCTTGGGCGATAAAAGCTTCCAGTGCTGGGCAAGTGCTTCTGTCCTCTAAGCATGGGGGTAAAGAGAGCAGCCTCTCAGGCTGGGCTCCTGGGTCAGCACCAACACCTACTACAACCCCCCCAACTCCCAGGTAAGAATGACAACAGTGCTTTCCCTCACAGTTGTCGTGAGGAGTTGAGGGGCTAGCCCACAGCGAGGTTCGGTGAGGGGACACACAGGAAGTGCTCAGAACAGCGTCCGGTCCTAACAAGCTCCATGTATCATAGTCACCATTACTACTGGGAAAAATGCCCAGGGATGGCTTCCTGGGTTTCTTCTGGAACTTGTTTGTGAATTTGGCCCCACCAGCCTGGGCGATAAGGAACGAAGTGGAATCAGAACATTTCATTTCTGCCTGTTTTTAGAGCTGGGGCCAAACTCCACCTTGGACCAGAGAACCCTGCAGGGCACACTGACGTGAGCAGTTATCCCACCAAGGAAGGAAAGGGAAGACTGGGTTTTGGGGGCAAACATCAGTCCTGGGGTGACCTTTGACCCGAGACGGCCACACCGCCGCCTCGCCTGGCCCCGGCTGCTCCCTCTCCTGCAGGAACAACATCCAGGTCCCAGGAGGGCCGGGCACGTCTCAAATGAGGGACTGATCCTGGAGGCCTCCCGCTTCTGCTGAGCCTTTGGCTCAGGCTCCTCAGGTCTGCTCGAAGGGGGCTCCTCACCCCCTCTCCCCAGAGCCTAGGCGGCCTCAGCCGGCGTCCCCCTGAGTGGAGATGGGCAGAGAATGCACAAAAGCTGCCCACTCAGAGGAGACCCAAGTGGTTGTTTCCGTTTCATTTCACCAAATCACAATTAGGAGACAGCAGCATGCGGGACCTCTCCATGGGCTTCCCTCACGGCCGCCCACCCAGGCAGCCCCCTCCCAAATGCCCCCGAGGTGAGTCTCTTCCCGGCTTGGGGCTCTGTGGAGGTCAGCAACGAAGCGGCGGTGGGAGAAGCAGACCATCGCCGCTGCCCACACACTCTCCACTGGAGGGAGCGACGTGTGCACTGGGCCCGGTGGGAGGGACGGCCCGTGCGGCCAACTCCGCCTGCGGACCCCGGGGGCTGCAGCAATGGTGCATTTAGGCGCCCGTGGCAGCTTCCCAGGTGGGTGATGCTGCCCCAACCCTCACGCTAAATCTTTTGAGTTTTACAGACCCAGTGAGCAGGCAGGGCTGTTTGGTTCTCTACAAATGTGCTGATTTCATCTTTGCTCGGCTCCCTGCCTCCTTGGCTTTCCAGAAAGACCCTTTACTGCGGGGGTGGTGGACTCTACCCTAAAGGGACATAGCACAGCACTCTGCAAGTTCTCAGAGCTGTGCCCTAGAGAGCCAGAGGAAAGCAAAATCCAAACAGGAAGAGGGTCTGGCCTTGTAGCCTCTGTCCACGTGCACGGCCGGATAGAAACAGAAAGAATGACCCTCTTGCATGCCTGAGAAGCACTGGGATAAAGAGCAGCCCACAGATGAATGAGTGTACACTTCCTGCATGCTTTCTGACCAAAACAGCCACCCCCCACGTCCTTGGGGCCTGGCCAGTGCCCTCCCCAAGGCAGCCGAAGCAGGAGAGGGGATGGCGCCCAGCCCTGGTTTCCTGTGCTCTTCTCTTACTAGTTTGAACTTGACCTTTTAAAAATCACGCACCCATTTGAAAAATCTGGTGTCAGCTGTGGACACGCACGCATGTGTGGTTCCCACTCTCTGCAGCGAACATGTGAGTCTCAGGCTAGGCGCACGCGGCCCGTGGTGCTGTGGGTCCTTGAGGCAAGAGGTGATAACTGACTGTAGGCACTTCCTTAGTGTTCTTTCCAGGATGGAATTTCTTCCCACCTGGCACACTTGGTTGTTTTTCTATGAACTCAGGGCGAGTCCCTGGCTGATGTGAGCCAGTCCTACAGCCCTGGTGAGCTGGGGCAAATCTTCCCCACCTCAGCCTCGTTAGCAGCCCACCCACCTCGGCAGGGCCAGGAGCCAGGGTTCAGAGCACCTAGCCATCTGAGACTCCCCTCAGCTCCTGCCCCCCGGGGGCTGAGAGGGCCCCTCCTGGGGCTCCCGGTCTGGGCCTCCCCAGGGCACATGCCCTGCCCTCTCCAGCAGACCTGGGCCCCAGGCCATTTTCCAGCCCATCCCTCTGATAATGAGTAAGCACTTCAGTCATCAACTTTTTGGCGCCCAGAGAAAGAGAAAACACACTTCAGAGGTAGAGGGACAGATCCTGGGGAGTCCTGGAAACGGAGGTATCCTTCCCTTGCCTGAGGCTGCGCTGCCTCAGGTTTGGCTTCTCTCACTCTGAGAAGATTCTGGACAACTGCTTCCTGGGGAGGGAGATGTGAGGGCTGGCTCCGACCCACAGGATGCCTTCTCCTGGCTCTGCCCCTCCTGCAGTCACTTCTCACCCTCACCCCCTCGCCGCTGCTCCTCCCCCTCTCAGTGGGACCCCACCCCCACACCATGGCTCGGCGCCCACACTCAACCTCTGGCATTCTTGCCATCTGTCCCAGGGACTTTGGGTTGACCCCGAGCACTGACGTGGGACACAGGATGGAGAACGGACTCCCGGGCTGCGGGACAGAGGGTGGGGACCTCCCTGAGGGTCCCAGGGTCAGGATGTGGGAGCCTCCCAACCGTGGCCTCTGACTGCCTGGAGGAAACTGGGCTCCTGGGCAAGGAAGCCACTGTATCCTGGGGAAACAAGAGAAGGAAACTGGGCTGCTACCAGAGCCCCTTACTCTTTCCTTGCTTCAGGCAGAAACAGGTGGACACTTGGGACCAGTTGCAGGCAGATCACGGGCAGCAGCAGTGGCCTGAAGCCTGGGTCCTATGTGACACCCCACTGCAGGAGCTGGGGGAGCCCTTGACTTCACATGTCACCAGGGAGACATCTTCAGTGCACGGGCCTTCTGTGATTCGGCCTGGCAGCCCTGGGGCGCAGCCAGGCCAGCAGGGCCCCCGGCGGCTCCACCCAGCAGGTGCTCTCAGGGCGGGGTACCAGAGTGCCTCCGGGGGCGCCGCCTGCTGGAGTGGCAGGAGGGAAGCTGCCGCTGCAAGGTCCTCCATCTTTTTGACATTTGGCTTCTGCATCAAAGGAGGAGCCATCTAGGACCTTCTAACTGGCTGTCAAGAACCACTCAGGAGACAAAGAGACACCCCAGGCAAACACCCAAGATTTGCTGGGGACTTTCCTATCAACTTGCATCCTTGGCATTTCCCAGGATCACGTCACTGGAGGGAACCGGCGTCTGCCTGGGAGGGAGGAGTTGGGAGTTGCACTGGTCCAGGGAGGAGAGCCACCTGCTGTTTGGAAGGACCCTGAGGGGCGAGCCCCAGGAACACCATGGCCACCTTCATGTCCAAGGACTGCCTGGAAACATCCTGTTTGAATTATCCCCTCTCTTGCCTGGGCTGCCTGCCATGTTGTTTGCTATTTTTAGCTCCCCGATGAGGAAGGAAATGGCTGCCTAGTCTTCCACCTGTGAGGCCCAAGGCTCCAAAGCCCCCGATCCCTGCCTGGGGAGACGCTGCCCCAGCAAAAGAGACAATCAGCTGACTCAGATGGTTTTATATTTAGCTGTTGGCTCAAAAGTATGAACGGTGCAGGAAGATGAGGAAAAGGGGATGTGAGGGCCTCTTATGGGGGTGGGGAGGCAGCAGGAGGGTGAGGTCTGCCTGCCTCTCAGAGAGCAGAGGAAACTTCTGACTGCTCACACCTTAGCAGAGCTCCGGGGCTCAAGAGCGGCAGCCCAAAGAGCGCCTGGTCTAGGACGAGACCGGGCACTAGCATTCCCAGGCCCCCTGAGGCTGTAACCAGAAGGGGATTACTTACCAGGAGTGTTCAGCAGGTTGGCTCTGCCAGGGGTGGGCACCTGAAGTTCTGAGTGGCTGACCCGGAGGTCAGGGCCATCAAGGGGGCCTGGGTCATCCGTCTGGCCTGCAGGGGAGGAAGCAATTTCTGCCAACACCTCCAGATCCTTCAGGATAACCTGGGGGAGAAAAGCAAAGGATGAAGGACAAGGGCCTCTGGAGAGCTGTGGTCAGAGACAGAGAGCTGCCTCCAGGGGGTGGGGAGGGGTCTGCAGAGGGTGACAGGCTGTGAGAGCCACCAAGACTATGGCTGTAACAGTGCTCAGAAAGTTCTGCAGAAGATACGGATTGAAGAGAACACAGGCAGGCAGAAGATGGGGGCAAGTGGAGGCAAGAAGCTGGAGTCCAAAGCATGGGAGTAAGCTTTCCCATGACAACTTCTCTCTAGTTCCCTAAGCAGGGACCTGACAGGTCCCCAGAAGATGTGAGACTCAGGCATCTGGGTTCGGTCTGTGTGGTGTGCATCCCAGGGCTTCTGGGCTGGCCATGCTCCAAGGTTAACCTTGGGACCAACAGTGCCCACTAGGCCACACTGCTGGTGTGCTGGCCACAGCTCAGCCCACCACCAGGCCACAGAGCAGATCCTTCTCCAGAGGTGACTCCAGGCTACCCTCTACATTTGGAACAGGACTCTGGCCTCCAAGATGGTGGATTTCTTAACTTCTAGACGTGCTGTTCAATTCTCAGCTGCCTCCTTGATGGTTATTCCTAGGCCTGACCCCTGCCTGAGTTCTTCCAGGGAAGACACAGAGCTGAGGACGGAGAACAGCTAAGTGTGAGCTCCAATCAGTGCTGTATGTCACAAGGTTCCCCAGGGCTGCCTCACAACCCAGAGCCCCCGTACCCTTAGAAGCTAGCTGCCCCGCACACCACCCATCTCCTCTTGCTCTTCATCTGCCACCAACAGCCAGCAGGGCCCTGACCACACTGCAGGGAGGGCTGCCTGCCCCTTCCCACCCCCCACTCATCTCTGCTCTGAAGACGAACGTGCCTGTCCTAGCACAGGCGTGCCCCCAGGACTGTCCGTGGCACTCAGTGGATGCCTGCTGGGCATGGATGGCTGACTGGGGAACAGGTGAATTGCCATGGAAACCGTGGGATTTGGTCCTGGACCTACGGCAGTGACACAGAGCACCCGTGGCTGGGGCCATGGAGGGGGGATGGGCTGTGTGCACCAGGACAGACCAGCTGGCTGGAATATGGTGACAACGGTCAAGATGAGGCTACTGCAGGGCTTTCTGTGGGATGGTGAAAATGTTCCAGAGTGAGATAGTAGTGATGGTCATACGATCTTGTAAATATACTAAAAACACTGAAATGTATATATATATATTTTAAAGATTTTATTTATTTGAGAGAGAGTGAGAGAGAAAAATAGTGAGGGAGAGCAGGAGCGGGGGGCAGGCAGAGGGAGAAGCAGGCTCCCCGCTGAGCAGAGCCTGACACGGAACTCGATCCCAGTATCCTGGGATCGTGACCTGAGCTGAAGGCAGATGCTTAATAAACTGAGCCACCCAGGCACCCTGAACTGATTAAAAGGGCAAATTTTATCTAAAACAACAACAACAAAAGACAAAGCTACTACCCTCTCCTCAAAGCTTCAGAGTGGTTCCTGTCTCAGTGCAAGCGACACGCCAGTGCGTCCTCCCGCCCGGCCCCAGTCGTCACTTCCGGTATGCTCTCTGCCAGCCCTGGCCCCTGGGCCTTCTCCCAGCAGCACAGCATGCTCAGCACTCAAGTGTCCCACGAGCCAGTGGTTTTGCTCCCTATCCTGCCATGCTCCGGCCTCCTTCAGGCTGGACGCAGCGCGCGCACACACACACACACACACACGTCACCTCCCACCTGTCTAACTGCCCTTTCCTTCGCTGCACCCCGGCTCTCAGCACCGCCTGAGCCCCCACAGTGCCAGCCTGGCCTGGGTGCTGGGGCTGCAGGTGAGTCCGACACGCCTCTGCCCATGGCCTGGCGCGGAGACCCACACTCGCCTGCCCTTCCAGGCACAGGTATGGGTATATTTGGAACATTCTGATTGCTGGGCCTGTAGGGGATGGATCCATGCTGGCTGAAGATCGTGGCTGCTAAGCAGCCTAGACAGATGGCAGGAACGAGTGCTGCCCCTGTGCCCAGGCCAAGAGCTGGGGGCCTGGCAGGTCCAGCCCAGAAGCAGAGAGGCCCAGGCCATCTGCTCCCCAGGAAGCTCTCTACTTCAGCGGTGGCAGAAGTGGACACAGAGGGAGAGGGTGGGATGGGGGAACAGAGAGCTAGGCGGGTGACAGCGCAGCGCTCCGCGCGCGAGAGTGGCCCGAGCACGGGCCATGCACTCAAGACGCTCAATTGTCCAAGCAAGTCACTGTCTAAAGGGCAGGGAGTGAAGGGTGACCTGGGAATCGGGTGGGGGAATGACTCACTCAAACAGTGAGGCAAGAAGCAAGCCGACTGTGCCTCAAAAAGTTAAACAAAGTCACCATAGGTACACTTCCACCCCTAGTGTTCACCCAAGAGGACCGAAAACGTGCGCATACAGGACTTAGAAATGTTCACAGCATCAGTGTCCACCACGCCTAGAAAAGGGAAACAACCTTCAGGTCCTGATGCCAATTCTGATGTGTTTTTTTCCTGATAGCAGCTGGGGTGTCCTACAATTCAACTGAATTCTGACCACCTACCTGGGGGTAGCAGCGGATCCCACAGGTTGAGGGCTCAGTCCTACAAGACTGCCCCCCACCCCTGAACCCCCGACTTCAGATGCCAATCACAAGTAAAGGCTGTCACCTGTGCTTCTGAGGACCGGCTACAGAGCAGAGGTTCCCACGATCCCCTCCTTGGGTTTGATTCCTTTGCAAGAGCTGCTTATACTCAGAGAAACATTTTACTGACCAGGTCACCGGTTTATTATAAAAAGATGTAACTCAGGAACGGCCAGATAAAAGAGATGCGGAGGGCACAGTACATGCGAAGGGGCACAGAACTTCTGTGCTCTCTGGGGCTCACTTTCCCCAAATCTCCATACGGTCACCAACCCGGAAGCTCTCCAAACCCCATCCTTTCGGGTTTTTGCAGAGGCTTCATTATGTAGGTTTAGCTGATGAAATCACTGGCTGTTGTCCTTTGATTCAACCTCCAGCCCTTCTCTCCTCCTCGAAGGTTGGGTTGAAAGTTCAACGCTCTCATCACACGGCTGGTTCTCCTGGCAACCAGCCCCCCATCCTTCTAGGCATCCAAGTCACCTCAATAACCTAACAAAAGTCACCTTTATTATTTTCAACACTCAGGAAATTCCAAGGGTTTTAGGAGCTCTGTGCCAGAACGAGGGATGAAGACCAAATACGTATTGTTTACTCTATATCACAGTATCACAAACCCAAATGTTTATCAACTGATAAATGGATAAATAGAATATGGCATATCCGTGCCAGCGACTATTATTTGGCAATAAAAGGAATGAAGTTCTGATACATGCTATAAAACAGAGGAACCTTGAAAACATTTGCTAAGTAAGAGGAGCCAGATGCAAAAGGCTGCATACTGTATGATAATTCCATTTATGTGAAATGTTCAGACCGGGCAAATCTACAGAGACAGAGCAGAGCCTGTGGCCGCCAGGGGCTGGGGGAGGGAGACATGGGGAGTGACTGCTAATTGGTACAGGGTTTCTCTTTGGGGTGGTAAAAATGTGCCGGGATTAGATAGTGATGTTTGCACAACCTTGTCAAAATACTAAAACCCACTAAATGGTATATTTTACTTTTTTTAAAGGTTTTATTTTTTTAAGTAATCTCTACACCCAACATGGGGCTCAAATTCATGACCCCAAGATCAAGAGTTGTATGCTCACCAACTGAGCCAGCCAGGCGCCCCTAAATTGTATATTTAAAAGGGTGAATTTTATGGTTGGTGAATTGTATCTTTTTTTTTTTTTTTTTTTTAAAGATTTTATTTATTTATTTGAGAGAGAGAATGAAAGAGAGAGAGCACAAGAGGGGGGAGGGTCAGAGGGAGAAGCAGACTCCCTGCCGAGCAGGGAGCCTGATGCGGGACTCGATCCCGGGACTCCAGGATCATGACCTGAGCCGAAGGCAGTCGCTTAACCAACTGAGCCACCCAGGCGCCCCTGGTGAATTGTATCTAAAAAGAAAAGTCAAAACCCCAAGTCGGCGCCCTAAATCCCAGTCCAGTGGTACGTGTAGAGCAGTTGGCTCTTGCTGTGCCCATGGCCCAAGGTGGCAGGGCCTCGCTGACCCCCCACGATCTCACGCCTGCTTCTGATTCCCCGGAGGGCGGCGAGCACTCAGGGAGGCTACCTGTGTCCCTACATCTCCGGCATGTGCCAGCCCTGCTGCAGCCCTCAGCTGCAGGCTACTCCTCTCAGGGCTGGCTGTGCAGGTGGGCCGAGGCCCACGTCCTCTTGTCCTCTCCGCAGCAAATCCTGGTGGTCAAACGTGGCAGGTGAGGAAAGTGCAGGACAGCTGGGGCCAGGCTAGCACTCAGCTACTTCCCCCCCTGCCCGCCCACGAGGGCCACACTGGCCCACACCAGGCTTCTGGCGGGTACTTATTCCCCTAATAGAAAAGATGCTCGCGAAGAACCACCAGCACCTGAGAGGCCTGACCCGTGAGATGCCCCCACCCTCGGAGTGGCCCCCGGGGCCAGGCTGCAGGGGACCGGGAGACTGGAGGAGGAAGCCCTCCTCACTTCCAGCTAGAATTAATGCCCTCATTTGCTGTCAGTCTCCCGTTGCAGCAAGTGACCTGCTCAAGGGACCAGGGAGTCCACTTCAGACACAGCTCTGGCCCCCAAACCAGAGCCCGATAAGCTACACTGGGCTTAGTGGTCAGATGACCCTGACTTGCAGTCAGTTAGCTGCACCCCTCTAACCTCTCCCCCAGCAGCCACTGAGCACCCCAGCAGCCACTGTGGGCCAGGGCCTGTGTTGACTGGAGATGTGAAGCTAACCAGGATGGCCCTGCCTCTCCTGACAGTGACCTTGGGGAGGGAGACAGGCGGTCAACAAACACTTACAATGCAGTGTATGTGCAACTTGGCCTGTGGGGAGCAGGAAGCTTCAGAAGTACCTGAGCAGCAGTCTGCCAGGGAACCAGGGCTAGAGAAAGGCACGCGAAGCATTCTCTTAACTAGCATAAGCCTTTCATGGGCACAGAATCAGAGTCACGGGCACATTCCAGGAACGGAAGCTTTGATCTAGCTCTGGAGTGGGGCATGGGATGGGGTTGGGTGTTACATAGGAGACAGCAGGCCCAAAATGGAGTCACTTGGGCTAACTCCCACGACAACAAACCAAGACTTAGTACCTAACCTAACTGCAGTTTCAACCTGTAGCCAGTCAACACGGAACTACCTGGTCAGCACTAGTGAGATAATCCTCCTGGAAGACCCCTTCCGGTCCTCTTAGAAAGGCGACCTTGCCTGAAACAACGCATTCTTTGCAAATAATTTTCTTTCTCCGCCCCCCTTCTGCCTTTAAAAACCTTTCCTTTCCTACAGCTTTTTTCTACTGCTGGATGGGGATGCTGCTGCCTGTTTCCTGAATTGTCGAATAAAGCCACTGTGATCTTTAAAATTTACTCCACTGAAGTTTTGTTATCTAACAGGGGGGCAGGGCCAGAAATCAAGCAGAAGTCAGAAGGAGGGGCAGGTCACCACGATCTATGAGGTTTGAACTTGATTTTGCAGGTGACGGGGAGTCTGTTTCCTCCTATGTGCTAACAGAGCTTCGCCCTGGCGAGGTTGGCATCGTTATAGGAGACATTTCTGTTAGGAGATTTTTGGTACCACAGCTGAGCTTGACCAGTGGTCCTGGCTCAGGGACTGGGCAGGAACAACAACGCATACGTGCAGGGCTCCAGATTTCACTTCTCTACCACAGAGAATCTGCGTGGACATCTTCGTACCACCTCCTCCTCCTGCACTGGAGAGCAGTAGCCAGCAAAACTGCGTATTTCACATTTTGAATTCTCTTGTTTTGGAAAGTTTAACACCAAATGGTAAATGAATGCAAATTATACTTCAATTGCACAATTAAAGCCGGAAATGTTGTCTACAGGTTCCTTCAATGATCCCAGCCACTCCTCTAGTGCTTATGTATCAAAAGATTTGTCTCTGGTCCCCGGGGACTGGCAAAAATCTGACAGACAGCCCTCCCTGGGGAACACCACGTGTACTTGTAGGCCTTCTCGCGCGCGCACGCGCACACACACACACACACACAGCACCCTCCTGCTTCTTTCAAATGGGAGTCTGAGAATAGCAGAGATGCAGGGAGATGAAGGGGCTGCCAAAATGGAGGACAAGGAATGGCTTGAAAAGAGCGTGGGGGATTTGTGGGGAGCCACTCCAGGGCTCCTGTGCCCGTCCAGTCCAGATGCTGGCTCTCTCCTAGCTGACAGCAAATCCCAGATGCCACGGAGCAACAATCCTGACAAAGGCCTGGGCCAGGACTCTGCCTCAGCCCAGGGAGTGAGGAGTGGTCCAGGGAGGCGATGTTAAGGTGGGGGTGGGTGCTGGGACAAAGCAACACGGACCAAGGGGGAGCCGTGCTCTGCCCTCCAGCTGAAGCTGGCTTTGAATCTCTGTGCCAGGCCAGGGTTTGGGTGCTCCACCTCTCCTGGAGACCCCTTGGTCTGTGGATAAGAAGGTCTGGGACAAGGACACAGCGACCTCAGCAGCCTTGCTTGTGGGGCACTGGCTCAAGGCCTGGATGAAAGGCCTGCTGCTCGGCCCCTGGAAACCAGAGTTAGACCCCTTCCCAGGAGCAGGCTGGCGGGGCCCAAGCCTACACTGGCCTGTAGTCCTGGCTCGGAGAATGAGGCAAGGCTCAAAGAAAGTAGGAGGAAGCCACGCCAATTAGTATGCGCTACACAGCTTTTTGCAAAATGAATATAAAACACTTGTGCTTTCTTTTTGTGTGAGAGAAAGGGTGGGGGGAGAGGGAGGAGGAAGAAGGTTACAAGAAAGCAATATTCTGCAGGGGCAGGAGTGCCTGCAGTTGCCATGGCAACAGGCTGGGGATGGAGGAGAGTGGTGGTGGGGAAGGCACATCAGCTGGTCCCCGGTCCTGGAGTGGGGTGAGCTTTGAGCTGGCCATCAGTGGAGTGAAAGGGTCGGTGACAACTGGGAGCGGGAAACATCTGACAAAGCAACTCTGAGAGAAAGGCCGGGGGGGGGGGGGGGGGGGGGGGCCGGCCTACCCTCTGTGGCTCGGGGAGCAAGGTCAAGGAGGCCAAAGGGTTCCTGAGCAAGCCCTTGCTTCTAGGTGACTTGACACCGGCAAAGGCCATATTTCAGCGTGGGAGGGAAGTCGCCATCTGGACGGGGCACCTGCAGGCTGTCACCCACTGTACTCCAGCAGGCCGAGGACCGGGTCTCTAGGATGGCGCTGGTGTCCTTTTTTTTTTTATGAGTTGGCCAGGCCCTCCCTGTCCCAACACCTTGTCCACAGAGCAGCCCTGGAAAACCCCTTGTTGTGGAAGGCCCCATTCTTTCACTCTCCCTGGCTGTGCTCCCCCCCCCGCCCCGGGAATGGCTGGAGACCCAGGGCTGAACGAGGCCAACTCCCTAGGCTGGGGATCCGTCCTGGCCTCCTACTGAGGCTCCTGACTCTGAAGTCCCAGGGCAAAGCACTGAGCAGATGTTGAATGAATACTTGCTGACCGGCAGCGCCAGGCAGGAAATGGAAGATGTGGATGGATCTGAATAGCTCCTGCCAAGGGGATGGATGGAGAGGCCTCCCACTTCACCCTACCCACTTATCTCTGAGAAACTTTTGTCACAAGTTTGGCTCGGCCCCTGGTCAGCTGATTAGGCTCCAGATGTCAAATGTCTCTGCCTTCCAGCCCCGTGAGGAGAGAAGGAAATTCTCGAGCTGGGCCCTCTCCAGTCCTAGTCAGGAGGAAGCCGCAAGAGTGTTTCCAAGGGACACAGCTAGGTGCTGGCAGGAAAGGTGAATTCAGGCTGAAGGCCCTGGGGGCTAGGGTCTGGCCGGTACGGGCCACGGCCAAGGCTATCTGATGCCTCTGCCCGGAGCAATGGGGCCACAGGGCTGTGCCTGAGATCTGGGTCAGGTCTGGCTGCTCCTTGTTCTTGGGAAGTGGAGCTGAAATTAAGTGTGGAGGCACCGAGGCTGGGCATCCATGGAGCCCTGGGGCCCTCTGCTTCCTGCCACACAGAAGCCTGTCCATTTCCTTCACAAGGGGTACAGGCCCAGCGGGTCAGGCCTCTTGAGTCCCTGACCACATACAGAATGGCTCCTGCGGCTTGTGGAGTCAGCCAGGGAACTGACCTTAGGAAGCATCCCCTTGCGGGTACCGAGGAAGGCCACGGGATCTCCCACAGACCCCAGAGCAGTCAACCAATGGAGCTCTGGGGGAAGGCAGCCAGCGGCAGCCAGCACCAGGGCTGAGGCTCCTGTCCCGGATGCAGAGTAAACCTGAGCTGCAGAAGGCAGCAATCGGGCCCTGGCCAGGCCTGGGAAAGGGGTGGTATTTCCAGAAAAGCTCATGGCTACAACGGGGTCAGAGCGGGCCAAGCCCAGCATCTCCTGGGGGGCGGGTCCCTCGGCCGTGCCTTCAGCAAAAGCAAGGAAAGCACTGCCAGAAATTTAGATTTGGGGGCGGGAGAGAAGGACTGCTTAGGCTTGGATCTCTTTTATTTCCCATTGAGAAAGCCACTCTGATTAAAAACCTTTTAGGTCTTAGTAAAGCAAAAACAACTTCAAAAAGCAGGATTATATCTCGTTTTTTGGCCTGACTTTGAACACATGCTCATAGGGATCAAGACTTTCTTTTCTTTTTCTCTCCCTCTCTTTTTCCTTCCTTCCCCTTCCTTTCATTTCTAATAAACTTTGAAATCCTTCCCTAAGTGCCTAGTTCTGTGCCATCTATGCAAAAGGCCAGCACTTGATGCGTACTAAGACCCACTAAGAGTGACAGCACAGTGTGGGTCCTGGCTGCTTAAACCATTCTAGCCTCGAAGGGTGGAGGAGAAGAGAAAGGCCAGCCCGGGTGAGACAGCTTGGAGGCCAGTTCCCAAGGCCCCCCAGGGCGCCCCCTCACCCCTGGGTCTCCCTCCTGGTGATGCCGGCCTCCCGCCAGGCCCCTGTCCGGGGGCTGGGGGTGCATCTCTCAGCGTTATACGTTGTCCCTGAGAGCGAGCCAGAGGCTGGGGAAGGGCCTGCTGTGCTCCAGGCAGCATGGGAACAGCACACACACACCGTGAGCACTCGGTTACCAGGTGATGAGCCGAGGGGCCGGCTGTCTCCGGGCACTGGCGCATGGCAACTGGGACAGCAGCGCCGGGCTCCCTGTCTCCCCTCCTCCAGGCCTCTGCTTAACGCGTACCCTGCCCTGAGGAGGCAGGTCTGTTGTGGCAGGGCCGGGGGGCCCAGCGGGGTGGGGCCGGCCGGGGCGGGGGTTGGCGGTGGTGGTGTTCGGCTCCCCATCCACCTCTGTCCCCCCAAAGTGTGACAAGGGCTCTGGGAGGGTCTGAGGGCGCAGGATGCTGTGATACACAGACAGGGACCTGTTTGATGTGCAGGAGGAGGGGTGGTGTGAGACAGACAAGGCTTCACGGGGCATCTAAGCTGAGTAACTTGGCTAAGTTACTTCACTTCTCTGAGCCTTGGTTTCTGCTTCAGTGAAGTGGGGGACACAACAGAAGGACCCAGGAAGGGTTGCTGTAGGATGGGCTAAGGTCATATACGCTCGGTGATGTCCAGCACAGGGTCTGGCAGGCAGCAAGTGAATGGAAAATACCAGAAACCCAGGCAACGAGGCCCGACCTCAGAGAACAATTCAGGAGGTCTGGGTTGAGGCCGAAGCAGTTGGGTTTTAAAAAGCTCCAGAGGATTCTGACAGCAGCCCTTGTGTGGATGGCTCCACCGTGGGGCTGATGTCTGGGTTACTGGACCTGGGCCTTTCTAGGTAAGATTACGGATCACTTCCTGAGTTCATGCGGAGATGGGCGGGGGGCAGGCAGTCAGGCCCAGGGCCAGGCAGTGTGCTCACCCCTGCAGGCCACTCATCCCTGCAGCTTGGCTTTACAAGAGCCGCCAGCCCTGTCCCAGGGGAAGGCAGTCCCCAACTGGCTTCGCTTTGTGGAATCCCTCCCTCGCTGCTGGGCCCTTCACCGGGGAAGCCAGCTTTCTCCCTTATTCCACCCTTCCCAGGCCAACCTCTGCCTTCCTCGTGAGCCCAGGGGTACCAGGCAGCAGGCCCCCTGCCCTGCATGTCCACCAGTTACTGTGCCAGCTTTGGGTTCTCACCCGCATATCAGGGGAAGGAGTGCACAGAGAGAAACGTTAAAGATGCTCTGGGCACACAGACCTGCCTTCCCCAGAGCAGAATGCTGCCAGGCCGGCTGTGGTTATTTGGGTCCCCCTTCACTTGGCGGCCTTTCTCACGGGTGCAATTCTGGAACCATCACCGTGGCGGTCCTCTCCCCTCCCCAGCAATGACCTGCTACCAGGACTCCTTTCAGAAGATCAAATCCTTCCAGGACCCCTAGCGGTGACTGCTGGTGCCTCTGCTGGGCTGTGGGTCCGAGCGCTGGGGACTGAGTGCAACCCCGCATTGTCCCTGCTGCCCTTCTCCCTGCCCGTTCCTCCCTCCTCTCTCTCTCTCTCTCTCTCTTTCAGAAGCCCCCAAAGGAAGCTGCAGCGTCAGCCACAGAGAGCCGTGTGGACGAGTGCCCTGTGTCCTCAGCATGGCCCCAGGGGTGCGGGGGGAGGGGGGCGGTGGTGGCATGGGGAGGCTATGGCAGGCAAGGGCCTTTTCCTGTTTGGGCTGTCCCTGCCGGGACCCAGCTCACCTCCTCCAGGTTGGGGGGACTCTCGGCAAGAGGAGCCAAGTTCTTGGCCCCCAACATCTTGCCCCTTGGTTTTCTGGCTGGTATCTGACCTGATGGCGTGACCTGACTGTTAAGAAATCTTGGGGACTGAGGAGGGGGGTGGAGGAGTTGTTTTTGTTTGTTTTGGAGAGTGGACGCAATGAAAAGTGGAGTGAAAGAAAAACTGAGGCAGGGATCTCAGGAGGAGGAGCAAACCCCATTCTTCTGGGAGACGGTCCACTGAGAGCAGGCCCCATTAGTATTCCACGGAGTGGGGTCAGGACCACACAAAGTCAGAGCTGGATGGGACGAGCACAGACCAGGCCAACTGCACTTGATGGAGGCAAGGAGGTGCGGGGACTTGCCGGAGAGTGGGCAGCGCAGGGCAGAGGCCTGTCCTTCTGTTCCTCTCCAGGCCACTTCCCACTCCCCCTCACCGACCCAGCGGCCAGCACCCCTCCTTCGGCATGGGCCCTGGGAGGGCGGGGAGCCCAACAGGGCAGGTCAGGATTCAATACTCAGAACTGAAGAGGGGAGAGGGGGCCAGCCTGAAGGAAGCTGTGCCTCCACCCCGCCTGGAATCCTGCTCTGCACCGAGGTCAGCTCTTGTGTGCTTTTAGATGTTCTGGAACCAGACAGACCCAACTTCTGGCTCCTGGTGTTATGAGCTTGGGCAAATTACCTTCCTCACACTTGGATGTCCTTTTAAATCAAACTGGGGATAATGAAAACCAGTCCAAGAGCGCCAGGCCGAGTGGTCACAATAGAAACAATGTGCTCCGAATAGGGCATCCGCCCCATAAACTTCGCCTTCTGCCCTCTCCTGCTCCCAGCCTCCTTCCACAGATGCGGGGGTCTGAGCCCAGCACCCGCTGTGGTTTCCAAAGGCAGCCAGTGGCGGGGGTGCTGGATAGACCATCAGCTCTCTGAGTTGCCCTCAAACGAAGGGGCTCTAATGAAGTGGAAGCCCCCATTTCTGGGGCAGACACTGAGAGATGGCTGATTTCCCTCCCCTGGGGGCAGGAGAGCACAGCCCCAGTCAGCCTGGACCTTGAGTAAGAAGAGGAACCCATGGGGATGATCTCAGTCTGGGGCCTCCCCCTGGGTGAGACCCCCATGCTGAAGGCCCTGTTGTCACTAACTAAATCCCTTTAAAGCGGCCGACCCACCACACCAAAGTGACAAGAGTGCTTGGGAAAGGCAAGCCCGGTGAGCTGTCTCCTTTGAGAGACTGGAGAACCTCTCCATTGCTCCTGGGACCCGGACCATGAGAACAAATGAAATCCTCTCCTGCCCCCCCGCCCAAAGCCAGCCGTGTCTGAGGGCCCAGAGGGCTGGCAGACTGACCCACACAGAGCTGACGGCCCCCCTTTCCCTCAGGATGCAGCAAAGGTGAGAGCAGCCCCCGGGCTCCCTGCCCCGCGGGGCTGGACGCTCTTGAGGCGTGCTACGGGCTTGAGGACGGGGAAGACCCCGGTTACCCTGGACCAGGGGTATGTCGCAGCTCTCGCGGGGTGCTCGAAGGACCTTTACGAGAAGCCCCCATCACTGGCGACAGCAGCCCGCCACGGCGCCTGAGCCGACCACACGGGCTCCTGACCTGGAACCTGCCCCTGCTGCCCCTGCCGCCCTCACAGTCCTACCCTCCACGCTTCCTCACTGGCAAAGGGGGTGCTCATTCTTTTTTTCTGCTTGTACGTCAGCCACGTGAGCCATAAACTCCCCTCAGCAATCTCTCTTCATGGTTCCTCTGAGCCTAGGGGAGGGGAAGAAGGCATTTCTCCCGGGTTGAGAACCTCTGCTCTGAAGTGTTAAGGTCACCTTGGCTCCAAGAGGTGAGAAGACCCTGGGCAAGGTGCCTCTGGAGGCCCCAGCGGGGTGTGCCCTTCTGGATCTCCACAGACTCTGAGGCTTGCTTCTGAGCAAGCGGCTGTGGCAGCCAGAGGCCCCGAGGCAGGCCCTCTGCCGATGATGCCCTTTCTCTTCTCTCCCCTGGAGCCAGGGCACCCAGCTCCTCCCTTCCACCTGCAATGCTGCGAACACAGCCCACTGACTTGAGCTGGGGGTCCTGAGGGAGGGGGGTGGGGAAGGGAGAAGGTATAGAATGGGGTGCTGGTCCTGCTGCTCATTGCCTTCCCCTTGGTTTTTCTATGGCTGGATAAGGACAATGAACCCCCAAAGAAGCCCGCCCACCTGGCCATTGGCACGGGGCCTGTATGGTCCTAAGACAGGGGAACAGAACAGAGACCAGCTTCTGTTCCAGCTTTTGCTGCTGAAGCTGGGGCAGGAAGGATGTGGGGAAAAAACAGAGCCTATCTTCCTGATTCCCATGTGTACCTTTGCATTTTGATGGAAATGAGTACCAGCATCAGAGGGGCCAGAATTTACCGTGTGTTCACACATGTCGTGTATTCTACACCCGTGACCTCCTTTAATTCTCACTGGGGAATCCAGACCTGGGAGGGTGCTTCTCCCATTAGTCTCAGTTTTCAGATAAGCAAACCGGGTGTCAGAGAGACCAGCTCATTTGCTCAAGATCAAGGTTAACCAACTACCGAGTGATGCGCCAGGACCAGACTCTTGGACTGCCTGACCCCAAAGCCTGTGTTCTTAAGCCATCAAGCTGCACTGTCACCTGGGAGAAAATATTACCGAAAAGGGATGCCACTCAACATCACAACAAAATTTAAAATACTGAAAATAAACTTCATAACGAGTAAGACCTACAAAAAAGACCTGAAAGCTTTACAAAATGACTTACAGAAACAGGGACAAGCTCTGCGTCTGGGTGGGAGAGTTCAAGGCAGCGACATGCCAATTTCCCACTGAAGCGCTTGTCATGACAGACAGGTAGTTATGACGGGCCAGAATCTGGCCCAGGAGCTCTATGCTATCTCCTTTAACAACGGCCTGTGAGGCAAGTGTGGACATCACGAGCCCCATTTCATAGGCCAGAGAGGTCAGCCTCCTTGCCCAAGGTCCCTGGCGGAGAGGGTGAGAGCTGCAAGGCAAGCTCAGGTCTGGTGGCCAGTTGTCTGGTGGGGGAGGGGTGCGCGCTACATCCTCTCACCTCTCAGGTGCACCAGGCATCCTTCTAGCTCTCTTCTGAGACTGAGATTTCTTTTTTAAACTTCTGCACTGTTTTAAGTGGACTTTATTTTTTAGAGAAGTTTTAGGTCCACAGTAATATTGAGCAGAAGGTACAGAGATTTCCCACATACCCCTGCCCTCACCCCCGCAGAGCTTCCCCCATAACGACGTTCCCCACCACAGCGGCACGTTTGTTACAATCAGTGAACCTGCACTGACACATCATTGTCACCCAAGGTCCACAGTTTACTTTAGGGCTCACTCCCGGTGCTGTATGTTCTATGGGTTTGGACAGATGTATAACAACGCACACCCACCTTTACACCCCGAGGATTCTGAGTGCAGGCTGGGAGGCAGTGGTGGTTGGGGGTGAGGTGTCAGGGTGGTCCCAAGGCCCCTTCTGGACCAGCCACACCTTCAAGGACATTGAGAGGAGCCGTCCTCTGGTGCTCATGGGCGGAGCTCACTCAGGCAGCTGCAGGCTTAAGAGGTAGCCGACAACTGGCATCTTCCGGGCAGGGGAAGAAGCAGGCCCACCTCCCTACCAGGGTCCAGCAGGAAGCTCTGAGCATGCACCCTACATTCCATGCTACTGAAATCAGGGTTGCATTTTCACTTAAAAACATGTAATTGGATCTCTAGCTAATGGGAGGGTTTTTTCTCTGGTGCCAAGAATTTTAATTTGACACCTGCAAATTCTTTCTGACAAAAGGGATTTTCATATAAAGTGTGCAAGGAGCAGGAGACACTGAGGCAACAGCTACTTATCCTGAATGATGGAAAAACAGAACCAACCGAGGGTGCCAGGAGGGCGGGACTACCAAGTATCGCTGGAGTAGAACAGAGCGACAATAGCAGGCAAGACACCCCAGCAAGGCCAAGTGCCAATGGGACTATGGAACATGGTGGTGTCTCTGAGGCTCTGCCCCTCCCTGCCCCCAGCTCTTGCATCATTAACACCTGGGCACACTCTGTTCCCTGAGGCCAGTGGCTCTCACCAAGCGTGAGAAGCATGTGAGTTTATCATACTGGGAGAGAGAAATATTTGCAACACCAATGACAAACATAATGTCCCCAATATACAAAGAGCTTCTACAAATCAATAAGAAAATGGACAAAGGGTCTGGGGGCTGAAGCTTTTGCAGGATATACACAGCTCTCCACAGCTCACCATATGGAGAACTGTTCTTAAGAACCTGTGGAACAGGAGAAGGCGGCCAGAAATGGGGATGATGATACAACTATAAACACCAGCTCCCCCCCTCCCATGTGGTTCTGATGTGGGTAGCTGGGACAAACACTTGGTGGAACACAGGCATGATGGTTAAGTGAATAAGAGGATGAGCTTTGGAGTCAAACAGATCTGCTTTTGAGTTTGGCCTCACACTTCCTAGCTGTTGGGGGGTACTTTACCTCCCTCAGTCTGAGTCTTCTGAACTGTAAAACAGAAAGAGCGACAGTACTTCCCCACAGAATTGTCCAGGGTTCCCCAGATACCACGAATCAAGGGTCCAGCATAGTTCCTGGCACAGGAACGACTTCATACAAGCTATTGTTAAGAATCACCTGATCCCGGGGCTCTAGGATTGAGCCCCGCATCGGGCTCCCTGCTCAGCCGGAAGCCTGCTTCTTCCTCTCCCACTCGCCCTGCTTGTGTTCCCTCTCATGCTGTCTCTCTCTCTCTCTGTCAATTAAATAAATAAAATCTTTAAAAAAAAAAAAAAAAGAATCACCCGAAACAGTGGGATAACCTGCACCTTGAGGCCCCTTGGCCGGATGTAACATTGTGGCTAAATTCTCCCCACCAGTCTGGCTGTGACCTGATCTGACTGAATGGGCTTTCAGGGTCTTAAACCTCAGGGAGCTCTGACTCAGATCAGGGCTGTGTTTGGAAAAACTAGGAAAACCCACGAGAGAGTGATTTCTAGATATCCCAGAAAGGAAGCTCCAGGAGAAGGGGGACTTTGTGTTGTTCATGGCTGTATTTCCATTGCCAAGTACACAGTATGCCCTCAAGGTTGCCAAAGAGACTGGGCAGGGGACACTTAGGAATGTGATGTGGTGAAGAACCAGGATAGGGCAGAATCAGGACTCATTACTGATTATCATGGTCCCCAACTCCCTCCCTGGAGAGATGGGAAAGCAGGGACTCTCTGCTCTTGTTACGGCAACAGCCCCCCTTGAGCCCCAAGAGCAGGTGCAATCCTTTCCCGGCAGGGGCCCACAAGATATGCCCAAAGCTCTGAGAACATTTGGCACTTCAGCAAATCGCGTTTCCACAGCCGCAACCCGAACAGAGCTGTTTAATGGACTGCGTCTCCTCCTGCTCCCTGTAAATGCACACGCACACAGAAACCCATCACGAGCAAAGAGAGCTGCATGGGATTAAACAACTCAATTTAAAGGATTGAAAACTCAGCTGCTTCCAGTGAAGTCCTAGCAAAGTTCTGCTTTCCCTTTCTGTCCTGAAATGAGGGCTGTGAGTACAGTGAGTCATCCCTAACTCAGGCAGAACCGGGCTGTGTCCTCCTGGGCCCCACACTGCAGTGGGGTGCTGAGGGGAAGGGAGAGAGAGGCCGTGTGTGTGTGTGTGTGTGCGTGTGTGTGCGTGTGCACGTGAGTGGGGCAGGCAGGAGGGGTCAAGGGCATCTGCCCAGACCATCTGTTTTGGATTTTTCTGGAAATGCAGAGTACCTCAGAGGACGGAGAGGCAGACACCTGCCGTCTGCATCTCTTTTCAGCTCAGGTTTAAGAAAGCAAAGTCAGGCTGCAGAAAACTACCCTGGGCCCCACACAGCCTGGTACCAGCCTCAGGCACCTCACGCACAGAAGGTTGTGAACAGTGTCCCTCTCCCCTCTCCCCAACCCCCCCAGCTCTTGTCCACTCCCATGTTCCCAATGGGCAGTGTGGGGGATCTGTGGATTCATGTGCCCACTGCCTCAGGGGGTACACACAGCTCTGCCTGGAGCCCACAGCTGCCCAGAAGACGGAAGGAGAGGGACCAGTTGAGGCACAGCCCGCCAGCGTCTGACAGGCAGCCTGGAGCTAGGATGGGCTCAGAGAAGGGATGCTACCCTGGCTGATGGCAACACCCAGCTGCAAATCCTGCCCCTCGGCTGGGAGGCTGGGGAGTCCTGAAAAAGAACCACCTTAGCCTAACTGCACAGAATGGACCACTGCCGAGGATGGGTGGGGACAGGTGGGGCCTCCCCAAGGGGGCTGAAGGATGCAGGGCCCAGCTCTCCTTCCCCTTCTCTGGGCTAGCCTCTCTCTTCTGCTCTTGACCCCAACACAGCAAAGCTTAAAGGGACAATTTCAAACCAGAGGGCAGAATGGAGTCTGGGTGAAATGAACAGAACGAAAACTCCAGAGGGGCCAGTGCCGTGCGGCCGGGCACTCAGCATTTTCCGAGGGTCAGTTCACCCTCACAGCCATGTGCTGCCACTGCCCCACTGAGAAGAGAAGGAACCGGACGTGCAGAGTTGTGAAGTGACTTACTCATGGCCAGGAAGCTAAGTGGGGCCAGACCTTGCTTTTGGGTGCCCAACCCACAGCCGAGCTGCCCACCACCACACCCCCTGCCTTCTACGGTCGAGCCAGGTCCCCCCCACCCCCCAAGGCTGGTGTTCTTGCTGATGCATTGACCCAGTGCTCTTCAGAAGGGCCGGCGGAGGAAGTCCTTGTTCCCAAAGCCAAGAGCATTAAACCCAGCTTTCCCCGGAAGCGATGCACATTTACCAGGTAGGAAGAGAGCAATTTTTTGGATGCTGATTTAAGAGAACAACAACAAAACGAGCACTTCTCATCTACCAGGTCCCATTAGCCACTCAAAAGGGGAGGCTGGGCAGCCCTGCACAGAAGGAAAGGGGCACACGTGACCTACCTCGTCGGATTCATCCGATAGCGTCTGCAGCAGGATGGGGAAGAGGCTGTCGGTATGCCGGAACATCTGGAGAGCAGAGAAGCCGGGGCACCCGTGAGCATCGCCGCCCCCACCAGTGGATTCGGCATGGATGGGGTCTTACTGCACTGCACGGACCACCCCACGCCCTCCCACGGCCCCTCCAGCATCTGTCACTCCTCTGCCTGACAGGGGCTTTCTAGAACTGCACTGACCAGAATCCTACCAAGCACGAGGCGGCCCCCGAAAACCAAGGTGTACCCCAAAGCAGCCCCCAGCTTGGAAGGGCCTCCGGGGCTGACGGGCCCAGGGACTCACCTTCCGGGGAGTCTTGATATAGAGGTGGTACAGCCACTTCAGGACGGCGATCCTGGTCATCATCCCGATGGCCATGTCACTGAGGTGGCAGTTTAGGACCTGCACAATGCCATCGAGGTGGAGTGTGACCGGGGCCCTCTCGGTGCTGTGGGCAAGATCATGGAGGAGACAGGTGTTGAAGCCACGGGCGCCCCTCCGCCCTGGCCGCAGCACCACCCCGGTTCCGCACTCAGAACCACGCTCCGCCTCCCTCTCCTGGGCGCGGCGGTCGGGGGCGGGCAGGTGGTACCCAGCCTGGCATGGCTCCCGGAGGGCTGGCTTCACCGCCTTGACCTTCCTCCTTTCTTTCCAAGGCCAGAGCTGTGACAACCACAGGTGGGGGAAGAGGGCCAGTCTGCTGCGTGCCTGCCCGCCTCCCCAGCACTAGCCTGGCCTGGGCAGGAGAAAACCTCTCTGATGTCACCGAGCTGGGGCCCAGCAGACCTCGGGGCTGGAAGGCTGTTCAGCATCTCCAGACCCTTTGTTGATAAAACAAAACCACCACCTCCGACGAGTCCAGGGCAAAGCCCTGAAAATAGCCCTGAAGAGCCAACAGGTTTTTTCACCGGGCAAACGAAGAACTCTCCTCGAGTAAGGAGAGGGCTCGTGGCTTTAGATCTTGCCATACTCCAGGCCATTTGGCACACGGTTTGGCTTGGCTGAGAAGCCTTGAGAGTTGCCTGTGAAGCTGTAACGCTTTCGTCTGAGTCGGGGAAGGAGCAATACAGCCTCTGCCTCTGAGAGACAGAGCCTGTTCGGACTGCGCTTCGCTCCAGCGGGGCACAGGCTCCCGGGCCCAAAGCCTCGCCGGCGTCTGGGCAGAGAGAGGCCCTGCCCAGCAGCCCGGAGGAGACTGGCTGCCACAGCCCTCTGCCCGAAGCACGGCTCCCAGGCAGAGGCTGGAGTTGCCAGGGGTGGGGGCAGCACGGGCCGAGAACCTAAGGATGTTAGCGAGGGGCTCCCTTCCTGCGACAAGTCATGCCGCCCAAAGGTCTCATGACAGGTGCCCCCCGTGGGCTGCAGTTCCTGAGGACCCCGGCCAGGCAGTTCAGCTGCCTGCCGGGACACAATGGTCTCGCGTGGTATTTCTAGGCTGCTCAATTATTCATTTGCAGCAGGAACTCGATGCCTGTGCTTCCCTAACTCGCCCGCAGCCTCTCTGAAGCTCATTTGATGTGAATTCCTAAAGGGCCCCGCTCTCAGCTCTGTAACTGCTCAGTGGAACTGCTATTCACTACGGTTTGATGATTCCCCATAGCGCTCATTTCAGGGGTGAGAGTGGGCACTCCCGTCCTCTGGTAGCCGGAGGGGCTGGGCGTGCTGAGCCTCTGGCCGGGGCGGCCCCTGAGATTTCCCCAGGAGTCATGTGGCCGGAAGTTCTGGGGTCTTCTGAGAATATCCAAACGTCTAGATTCTTTGGGAGCCTAAGACAGATGGGGAAACTAAGGCACAGACAAGTCCAGGGTGGCAAATGCAAGCTCCCAGCCAATCTCTTCAGCAATTCCTCTCCCACACTCACTATCTAGTAGAAATACAACATGAGCCACCTGTGGAATTTCACATTTTCAAGTTTTGTACTAACAAGTAACAAGAAACAGGTAAAATTTTAATGATATATCTTTAATGACTCTAACATACCCAAACAATAGCATTTCAACATACGATCAATACAATAATCAACATACACGTCACTCATAGGGTACTTCACATTCTCTTCTGTGTCCTAAGTCTTCGAAACCCCGCGCACGCCTCACCCCGACAGCACATGTCCGTTCAGACCGGCCACATGGCACGTGCCCAGTAGCCCCACGACAGCGGCTACCGCCACAGACAACACGGCGCGACAGTGCCCGGCTAACGAGCTACCCTACAGCTTCCAGAGCATTCCCTTCCCTCTCTGACAACTTCCTAGATGCTCCCTCTGCTCCTGCCGATGACCAGGACTTACTGTCTCATCTCTAAGTCCTTCTTTTTCCCATCCTGCTGGCCTCCTACCTGGCTCCTTCCAGCATGCTGTTATAGCTCTTCTCCTTGAGAAGCTGGAAAAGTTCCAGAAACCTACCCGCAGCCCAAGGCCTTAACAAAGGAGGAGCTCAGGACGCTGTGAGGAGGGAGCAGAAGCCGTCCTGGCCCTGCCTCTTCTTTCCTAACCTGTGAGCCCCCAGTCCACAGTGAGTCCCTTTCCTCAGCAGGAGCTGCAGGGCATTCCAGCTGCCACATGGGGCCCAGGGTGCCAGGAGGACCCTGTGCCTGGCAGGCCACCACCACTTTCTTAGCTGAAATGGCGCCCTTGGGAGCCAGGCCTTGTTTTCACTCCCCCAGGGGAGTCAGAACTGCACTGGCCAGCAACGGCTGTGTCCTAAGCTACTGGTGAGGAGGACGGCAGCGCCAAGCCCAGCTTCCCCAACTCCACCCTGCAAATCAGGCCCCGAGGTTACCCAGTCAGCAGTGGTAGCACCAGCAATTTGAGTGTGAGCAGTCGGAGTCTAGAGTGGCCTCATCCACCACATGCCACTGCCTCCCAGTGGGCCAGGCTCAGGAGAGTCCACTTCCAACTGGCCCCTGGCAGAGGCAGCAAGATGGCAGCCCCTCTGGGGACTGGCCACTCCCTGGCCAGGTCAGACCTGGCAGCCCCATGTACTGGAGGTAGAAAGAGGTCATCACGTATACCTTTCACCGTATTTTCTTATCAGCATGGTAGACAAAGTCTCTACGTGGGGTGAGGAAGGATACCGGGAAAGCCTGGTGCCAATCCATGTGGGGGGCACTCCAAATCTGAGCGGCCCAAACAGGGCTCCAAGATGCTAGATGGTCCCTGGGGCAGCTGGGCTCCTTGCTTCAGTGTGGTCTCTTGCTTCACTTTTGGCCAGCTCAGTGTCTCCTCTGAGGGACAAAGCAAAGGCCAGCCCGTGGTGGCATCTCCCTCAGGCGGCACTGTGTCAGGGCCAAACAGCGAAGGATTTCATGGCGCGGTGCGTGAGAGCTGGCAGTATTCTGTGCGCTAACACGACTTCCCCACAACAGAACTCCCCAGACATGGGCACCTTCAAATCACTGCCAAGGCAGGTGTCAGCTTCAACCAACCAAGAACATCATAGCTGAAAGGGACCTCATGGCTCAAGTAACTTGATCCTTCAGCGCACGGATGAGATAGTATGGGACCTGTCCAAGGCCATGCGGCCATGCGCTGAAAACTTATTCCTGTAGCTGGAGACATTCTCCACGGGTCTCACTTCCCCTGGCTGGCTGGAGGGGAGGCTCACGGGAAGCAGGCGCACCCCAGGGCACCAGGGAGACTGATCTTCGTGCCCAGGAAAGATCCCAGCAGCTGTCAAGGAGGTGGCTCTCAGCGGCTCTGCTGGGTGTGGTTGGCCCCTGTGTGCTGGGCTCCTAACGTGCTCCGAGGGAAGCCAGGCCCTTCTTCCAGAGGGCAGGCTGCATGGCATACTCTGAGCTGCTGCTAGCCTGGGGTCTGAGATGGGGTAGCCTCCGCCCTGGCTTCCCTTCCCCAGAGAGCAGAAGGCAGCTCACTCACAGTTTAAAATTTATTTCTGCATCGGTTCCAAACAGTCTAGACTAGTCACTCCTGGGGGCTTCTGAGTTATTTCAAGGTGTCTGCAAAACTCCATTTCCACTGCACATTTTCTCATAAGGCATCTCATAACTAATGTCTTACACATATATGTACTACATTTTCCAAATGCATGGCACTACTGTGGCCATTAAAATACCGACTTATTAAATAATACTTCTGATACTACTAATAAATAATGATAAATTCCCGTGGTTCTCTCCGGGAGGTGGCACTTCATTTCTGTAATGTCTAACTTTGTATGGTACTAGTATGTTACATCTCTAATCAAATTAGAAGAGAAGAAATAAAAAAAGAATTGTTTCTGAACTCAACGTGGTTTTTTTTATAAAGTATCTTTACAACTTCTTTTCAGTCAGCAGATGCTAAAAGTTGGGAAGCACTGAATTCCAGATCTTTCTGCCTTTCTGCAGCCAGCTATACCAGGAGACCTATACTGAATGTTGCTGATGACACCTCGGCCCTCGGCGAGGCCCAGGGCATCAGAGTGGACGCCTGTGTCCACGGTAACACCTGTCCTGGGCTCCCACATCAGCTGAGTGAGGGAGGCTGACGTGCGGTTTCTGTAACTCTCCCAGGGCACCCACTAAAGGTCACACCAGGGGGCTTGGGAGGAAGACCGGCCTGGCTTGAATTCCAACTTGGCCACTAAGGAGCTTAGAGATTTTGGGCAAGAAGTTAACCTCTCTGGGCCTGTTTTCTCATTTGTAAAATGGGGATAATAATGAGGTTTTCGTAATAGTAACTGTTGCTAAAATGTGTAAAGACCTTTCTGTGGGCTGGGCACCGTTCTATTCTCTTTACATATTCAACTCATAGGAGCTCCACACCCCTAGGAGGTAGGTATTATCACTGCACCCGGTTTACAGATGAGGACACTGGGGCAGGGAGCAGGGCCACAGAGTCAGGACATGTGTCCAGGCAGTTGGACTGCACTGTGCAGAGGATTCATGGGAGCCGAGGGCAGGCAGTGGGGCTGGACAGTCGCAGGGCAGGTTCTGTTTCTTGGTGACCCTGGAAGGTGCCCTCTTGCCCAAGCGCAGTCCCCCTCTGGCAGCACCTACTGGAGGAAGCATACACCCACCCTACTGTCATCCGCTGCCATCTCCAAGGAGTGGGGGGCCCAGGCACCCTGGCTTGGGGTTCACGACTCCGAAGGCCGCCCCCCTCTCTGGCACAGCTACTGACTCAGACCGCAGCTGCCATGAGGAAGGGGCCATTCGTGGGAGACAGAAAGCTTGAGATGATTTGCTCTTGGTTTTTAATGTTAAAAGGGTAGGATCCGACATGGGCTCCTGAATGACAGGTATAAAGCAAAGCCTGGTTCCAACGAGGTAGTTCCTAGCCTCGGCCTCTAGACCCGGCCCGGCAAATGGCGCCCCTGCCTCCCAAGCGAGGCGGCGGAGAGTCGTGCCCGCCTGCACGGTCAGTCGGTGATGTCGGATCTCTGCCTCCTCCTAGACCTCCCTCCACCTCGCACTGCCAACTCCGTGGAGCAGGACAATTCCCCGTGGCCTGGACAACAGTGACAGGTCTGCAACAGGCTTCTGTGCTCCCACTGTTGCCCCTCCCTCACGTGCCCTCCCGGGGGCTGCCACAGGACCTCCCACGTCACAGGTTGGCCTGGCACCACCACTTAGCAGGCAGGCTCCCACGGCCTGGAGAACAAAAGCAGGGTGCCATCTCCCTGCACCTCCATCCAGATCCCCCCCCCGCCGAATCCAGGATCCAAACCCGCCCCCTTAACCCCCCCCCCCCCCCCCCGAATCCAGGATCCAAACCTGCCTCCTTAACCGCTCCCCCCCTCCGAATCCAGGATCCAAACCTGCCACCTTAACCGCTCCCGGGGGTGCTGAGAGCCACATGGCACAGAGCCCTTGACTGGCCCACTCACACACCTGTTCCTCTTTCCACCCCAGCTTGGGAAATGCCAGGATATCCTGAGTTGGCTCAAGCCCCAAATCTAGAAGTTATTCTTTCCCTCATGTCTCTCCTCTCGCTCCACCACATGCATCCGCAAATCCTGTCAATTCACCCTTCACAACAGAGAAAAAAAACTCCCCAACTTTCTCCATGTTCTGCCCCCTCTTCGGGCTGAGCCTCTTTCCCTTAATACAGGGTGGTCAACAGTGAACCCCCCAGCTGGTCTGCACTCACCCGACCCCCCTAAATCCCTTCTCTACACAGCAGGCCCCACATCGCCTGTCCCTCCTCAGCCCAAAAATGGAAATATTACTACTAATGATGCCATGGGATTTAAACAACAGCAAAATCCAATGACGTGACACGAAGTATCTGGCACAGCGGGCCCAGGAAGCACTCACGAGTGATCATCCTCATCAGCCACGATGCCGGTGAGCTTCGGCTCAGGCGCCATGGCTGGCCCCCAAATCCTGAGTACCCCCTTCCCCCCCCAGAAACCACTGTCCTGTTTCTGTCTCCCCACTGGAGAACCTCAAGGTTGGGGACCACAGTCAGGTACTCTGGAGTATGTGACAACTAATGGGATGAATAAACGAATAATGTCTACTGCCTTGCTCAGACGATTAGGAGAGGTCCCAGGAGCAATCCACATTTATAGTCCATACTCACACACTTCGAACACCCCCACGGGGTCCTTAGAGGTAAGAATTAATGAACAAATGATACCAGAGGAGGAAAGAGCCGAAAGGTCTGGGAAGAAGAGAGCCTCTCGGGGGTTGAGTGCAGATCTTCTCTTCATGAGTGACCAACTGTTCCCCAGGGCCCAGGTTCAGGGCTGAGTTCAGGGGGAAGACACCGCTGCAGGAGAGTGCCATCCATCGCAACCCCACAGAAAAACTGACATGGGGCAAGTCCAGGGGACTCAGGACAGGGACAGAACGGCGAGAACTCCCTCTCCAGGGGAACGCCATCACCCTGCATACAGCATGGAGGGAACTGCAAGGAAGGGAATGATCCTGCTGCTGGGCCTGCACCGCCCCCGCGTGGAAGGCTGCGCCATGACAGCCGACCTGGCTCCCCGGGGAGGACCGCTCCTGCTGCCCAGTCTCTGCACTCCCGGACTCTGGAACGGCCGTCTCCTTGCCAGTCTTGTCAGCCCCACGTTCTCCTGACGAGCAAAAGTCCCGGGCAAAGGCATCTGTCCGTGCCTCCCTGTAGCCACCATGCACTGGTGATACTTTTACGGCTCGTACTTATTGACCTCCAGCAGCTTCTAATCCCTCCCCACGGCTGCTGGTCCGTCAGAACTGGGTGGACTGGGTTTGCTCAGCATCTTCAGATTCCCTCACCAGGCACCTCCTGCGCCCCACCTGGAGAGTTTGCCCCGGGTCTTCCCTGAAGTTCCCTGCACCCAGGAAAGATCTAGGCCACTTGCTTTCTATCAACACCTCCGGCTGGCACAAACCACTTACCTGGCTGGTGTGAAGACGCCGCTGCCGCTACTGAAGCTGGAGTCACAGGAACCATCGGGGCCTCCTGGGGACAGTGAGAGGAACAAGGCGTCACGCCCAAGGGCTGCTGGGGTCTCGGAGTGCACGAGATCCCCGCTATGAGGACATGGACCCTCTAGCTCCCCACACCTTGATTCTGGCTCTTGAAGAGGACTGTAGCTCGGGAGCCCCGAGGACACAGTGCCACTCATTCCCCAAAGCTTGCTGGAGAGCACCCATGCTTGGAAGTTTTCAGGCACGGCGATCTCAAAAGGAGAAGGACACCTGTGCTCACACATCTGGGAAATCTCAGAAGGGACTGCTGGCCCGAGGGCATGTCACAAACCACTCCTGGGAAGGTCCACATCGTTAGCCACCCGGGAAATGAAAATCAAAGCTGCCAGGAGGTATCATTTCACACCCACCAGGGGGGCTAAAACAAAGACAGAGTAAGTGTGTGAGGCTGTGGAGAAAGGAAAACGCTCGGAGCCTGTGGGTGGGAATGTAAAACGGTGCGGATGCTCTAACTGCCTGGCAATTCCTTCAGGGCTCGACGCAGTTACCCTATGACCTGGCAGTTCCACTCCTAGATAGATACCCCAGAGGAAAGGACACTTCTGTCCACACCGGAACCACACACCACGTTCAGGGCAATCCCAATGTCTACCAGCTGATGAATGCATCAATAGAATGCGTTAGCGCCGTACAATGGACTATTATTTAGCAATAACAAGGTGTGAAGTACTGATATGTGCTCCAACATGGATGAAGACTGAAGATATGCCAAGGGAAAGAACCTAGTTGCAAAGGCCCACATATTGTAGGACTCCATTTGTGTGAAATGTCCAGAATGGACAGATCTATAGACAGAACATAGAATAAAGATTGCCGAGAGCTAGGGGTAAGAGGCCATGATACCCATTTTCTTAAATTAAAAAAAGCAAAACCAAAACCAAAACCTTTTTATTTTGAAATAATTTTAGATTTATGAAAAGTTGCAAAAATAGCACAGAATTTTGTTTACCCTTCACCCCGACGCTCCTACTGTTAACATCATACGTTATCAAACCAGGAAAGCAGTGCTGACACAAGACTATTAACAAAACTACAGAGCTAATTAGAACGTCACCGCGTTTTCCACTCATGCCCTTTGTTCCAGGACAGAATCGGGGAGCACACGTTACATCTAGTTGTCCAGGCTTAGTCCCCTCCGATCTGGGACTATCATTGAAGCCCTGGTCAGTTACACTGCAGAATGTGTTGCCACGTGGGTTGGTTGTGTGTTTTCTCATGATTAGGCTGAGGTTACACATCTCTGCAAGAACGCCACCAAAGTGATACGCCTTCTCAGTGCATCATGTCGGGGGTACATGATGTCTGTCTTTTTTTTTTTTTTAAAGATTTTATTTATTTATTTGAGACAGAGAGAATGAGAGAGAGAGAGCACATGAGGGGGGGAGGGTCAGAGGGAGAAGCAGGCTCCCTGCCGAGCAGGGAGCCCGATGCAGGACTCGATCCAGGGACTCCAGGATCATGACCTGAGCCGAAGGCAGTCGCTTAACCAACTGAGCCACCCAGGCGCCCCATGATGTCTGTCTTGTTGCCGGTGATGCTAAACCAATCACTGGACTGTGGTAGCGTCTGCTGGGTTTCTCTCCTGTGAGTTACTAGGCTCCTTTTTGTAATCAGTAAATATCTTGGGGAAGACTTGAGACTAGACAAATACCCAGTTTTTTCCTCAAACATTCCCTTGCTGATTTTGGCATCCATTGGTGGATCTGTAATAATTATTACTGTTGAGTTTCCCTAATGGTTATTTTCTGTTTTCCTCTGTCTTTCTACATTTATTAACTGGAATTCCTCTATATGGAAAAGCTGTCCCTTCTCATCCATCCATCCATATCATTATGTATATATATTTTATTCTGTGGATTACAAAATAAAACTATCATTATTTATATATTGTTGTTCAAATGGTACCAGCCTTGACCTGTTAGAAGTTTTAAATTATACAAGTAAAACATATTCTCATTCTAAAAATTTCAAGCAAAGCAAAGCATGCTCCATCTCTCCCTAGCCTTCAATCTTACTTCACTCTATGTGCAGGTAATCACTTTACTGGTTAGGCAAGTATCCCTCTCCATCTTTTGCTTTCATTCTTTTTGTTCTGTAACATAAATGGAATCACAGGATATTTTCTGCAATTTGCTTTTTTTCCCTTTTTTAACTTTGTATTATGTCTTAGAGCAGTCACTGCTATTCCTGTGGACCACGGACCACCCCCCAATCCCAAGGTAAAGAGGGCCTTGATTTCCACGTTGAACAGAAAGGCTCCAAGCTGCTGCCTGTCTCCTCTAGTCCCAGAGGCCCTTTAGGGGATGGGGCACAGCTCGGTAGGGACAGGTATGGGCTGGGCATGACGGGACAGACCTGGGCCCAAAGGGGAGGACTTGCAGGGAAGCCTGGGTGGGCCAGCCTGGACCGGCAGCCAGGACTCCGTGCTCCCAGTGGCCTCCTCCCTCTCGACTTCTAGAAACACACACGTTTGTAGATGAAATGACCCGATGTCAGAAATAGGCTTCGGGGCGCCTGGGTGGCTCAGTTGGTTAAGCGACTGCCTTCGGCTCAGGTCATGATCTTGGAATCCCTGGATCGAGTCCCGCATCGGGCTGCCTGCTCAGCGGGGAGCCTGCTTCTCCCTCTGACGCTCCCCCCCTCTCATGTGCTCTCTCTCATTCTGTCTCAAATAAATAAATAAACTCTTTAAAAAAAAAAAAAAAAAAAGAAATAGGCTTCAAATTAATTTCAATTGTTTCCTAACTTTCACTCTTCTGCCTCCCCCATGCGTCCTCCTGTGGGAGCACATTTCTCCAGGGTCCCACGTGGGGGGTGCTGCTGGGGGAAGGGCCAGGCATTTTATATTTTAATCCATATTGATAAGTTGCTCTTTAGGAAGGTTCTACCAATAACAAATGCACTTCAGGAACAGAGGAGCAGTCGATCCCCAGCAAGCCTCACACAGGGATATTAGTAATCTTTTACATTTTTGCCAAGTTGATGAGTAAAAATGGTACATTGTTTTACTCTGCAATGCTCCCCTTTTCAGTCAAGCTGTACATCTGTGGCTTCCCTTTTTGTATTATTCCCTCCTCAGAGAACCAGGGTGTAAACAGCGCTAGAAGCATAGGCTCAGAGCCCTTGGGGCGAAGTGGGAGCCGGGACTCCCTCACTTACTAGCTGTGTGACCTCGGGCAGCCTACCTGACTTCGCCTCCAGCCCCTCACCTGTATGATGGGGTAACCAGTGCTTACTGCACAGGCTTGTTAGGACAGTACGGCAGCTACCATTTGTTAGGTGTTCAAAATGAAAAACCTTACCTACGTCTGTATTTATTTCCTAAGGACAAATTTTTAAACGTTTATGGCTTCTGACACATGCTGCTGAATGTATCTACCAGACAATGTATTTCACTTGTTTACTCTGTGCTTCTCCCACTAGGAATGCTCCTTCCCCCCCAAATCTCCACAGGGGACATGTATTTCCTTCATAATCAGAATAAAATATGGGGGTGGGGTGGGGGCCGAGTGGAAGCTAAGGAGAAGGAAAAGATTCAGTTCAAATGACCGCCATGGACCTGGCTTCGAGCCCCCAGTCCTCTGTGACCACATGGAGGGCCACATGTGATTAAGTGATTAAGCAACTGTGGGTCTGCCCCTGAGCTCCCTGCAGGCAGGACCTGGGTCTGATTCACCTGCATCTGGAGGGTCCACAGAAGCTGCTGATACACCCAGGCCCATCAAAGCCTTGCAAATGGATGGATTCCATTATACACCTACCAACAGTGGTTGCCAGCCCTCTCCTGGAAACCCTATTCACAGCTCTGCCCCTCACCTGCCACATGAATTTCTATCCCTGACCCTCTATGGTCCCTCATTTAGGACCTACCAGGGGCCCATTACCATCTGGGAAAGGCTGGTGATAAAAAACAAGGACGCAAAAGCCCTGCCCTGAGAGTCTTGCTAAGTAGATGGATATGTGATACGCATGTATTAAAACAGTTTGACACGAAAGCACCTGTTGCTGAGAGTGTCTGGCCTTTGCCATGTGCTAAAAGCTTTATAAGCAAAAATCTCGCTTAAAACTCACCATCACACTATAGGTTTGGTATTCTTATTGTTATCCTATTTAACGAATACGGAATCAGAGGCTTAAAAAGGCTCAGTGGCTTGTCCAAGGGCAACAGAAAGGAAGTTAACAAAGCCAGGACTCACCAGCAGGCCGCTCTGACCCCAGAATCTAGGCCAGGACACTTGAGACAGTCAGGCAGCATCATGGAGAGGAAGAGGGAGCACACAGCAAGAGCCCAGGAACTCGGAGCAAGGGCACTGCATTATGGACCCCTCAAGTGGCAGGGCCAAGGGGAAGCCAGAGCAAGCGGAGAGGGGCTGGGGACAGTGCGGCACAGAGGAGGCCCCGTGGTTGGAGGTGAGGGCGAAGTGCACGCGTGCATGTGTACGCTAAGGCACAGAAGGCTTGGCTGACCAGCCTCGTCGTGGATCTTGCACCATCACTCCCCCTTGCCCTCCCCGCCCCACGAGGGAGACGAGGCAGGAGGTTCCTGCCTTCGGCCAGGTGACCAGGGCTGGAACAGTGGAGCAAAACAGTAATAAGAAAAAGGGCCAGAGGCTGGGATGAACCTGTCGACTTGACTAGCTGAACCATCACTGTCTCCTGGCTTGCTGGGGCCTTCTCCTGGCCCTTTGGTAAAGTGGTGGTTACAAGCTAAGCACGTCTGCAGTGGATTTGGAGCCCCCGGATTAGCTGTGATCATCTCTAGGAACTACTATACACTAAGCTTTGCATCTGCTGAAATGCTGTTTATGAGGCAGTAAAAGCCAGAGCCAAGCTGCCTGAATGTATCCCGGTCTCGCATGAGAGTCTCCTAAGCAGGGAGCTGTTGCAAGAGTGCTTAGGAAAACGATCTAAAAAAGTGAAAGAAGCTGCGATGGTTGGCAATGGCAGCCTGGTTTCTGGCAGGCGAGGGTACGACTGCTGAACCCCGTGCTCCAGCTGGGGTTATCGACAGCTGCCATGACCTGCAGAAGAGAGTGGTTCCTTCCCACGGGGCCTGACTTGTTGCCACATAAGCAGAAAGGGTGGGGTAGGGGCTGCTGGGTTCCACTCTGGGGGAAGAGGCAACGATTTTATTTAAAAAACTGAGACATAGTTCATGTAACATAAAACTCACCATTTTAAAGCATACAACTGGGTGATTGTTTGTAAATCCACAGTTATGTTAAGCATCACCACTATTTAATTCTAGAAGGTTTCTGTCACCCCCCCCCAAAGAAAGCCGGCATCCAATTCCCTCTTTCCCTCCAGCTCGGCAACCATTATTCTACTTTCTGATTCAACGGATTAAGAGGCACTAACTTTTAAAGTCAGTATAAAATATTCACAACTTCTCCATGTTGCAACTTGTCAAGCCAAAAACAAAACAAAACAAAAATGAAAAGAAGCCATCCCACAAACAAAAAAAGCAAGATGTGGAATTATGTAAACCATTCGATCTCATATATATATGGAAATATATATATATATGGATACGAAAAACATACATGTTATTATATGTTATATGTACATAACAGAAAAAATATGCCAAGATTATACTAATTGCCTCTTGGTGGGGGCAGTCTTGCTTCTCTATATTCTTCTCTACTTTCCAAATTTTCTAAAATGAGAATCAAAAAATGAAAAGGTAATAAAATACTCGTACAACAGTGAAAGTTCACTAAGCAGGTCTGTCCCTGAGATTCTTCTAGTTTCTCCTAATAAGAAAGCTCCTGCTTTGAGAGGCTCACACTAACTTTCTCTCCGCAAGTTTTCTTTTTCAAGGAGCTGGCAAAAAGGTTTCAGTTGCTGCACTGCCTGGGAATCGAACCCGGGCCTCCCGTGTGGCAGGCGAGAAGTCCACCACTGAACCACCCGTGCTCCACTTGAGGGCCGCCGTGCCTCCCGCTGTGTTGCTGCTCGGGCTCGCCAAAGCGATGCACAGCTGTAACCTGACTCCTGACTGGTCCAGCGTGGAATGCTACTGGTTTGGCCAGCCAAAGCCAGGACAGGAGGCCCATGGGGCTCATGTGCTGACGTACTGCTCAGACGCTCAAGAGAAGTTGGAGAACGGCCACTGGAGAAAACGCTTTAGAAATTCTTTTGGCTCCTGGAACTCAGGTTCCAGACCTGAGTCTGTTAGCCTTAAAAATGTGAGTAAGCTCTGCATCAGTTTACTCTCTGGCTGACTCCGCAAAGGAGAACATCACCCCGAAGCTGATCGGTGCCCTCTTACTAAGGATAGAGGCCCCTAACAAAATAAAGTCAGAGTTGTAGAAAACATCTAGAGAGTCAAACTCCAGACTGACTGACGTAAGAGTGGTCTTATGTTATGGAGAAATAAGACGATAATGCTGAAAGAGGCTGAAAGGATGGCAGAGCCATTTCATTTCATGAAGACACGGACTTGGGCGGGAGAAGCCCCCAGGACTGAAGCTGCATCCGCAGCTCTTCGCCTTCTCCCCCGAGCGCCTGCACGGTCAAGGCAGCTGGCTTCCGGGCGGCTGCACGTCTACGGCCAAGAGTCACGTGAACCCTGCAACCTGGACTCCTCTGCCAGGCTCCAAAGCTTCCCACAGTGAAAACAACTATTTCCTGTAGCCGGACACAGAAAAAGATTTCAAAAAGGCCTAATGCTCTCTGAGGCAGGGAGAGTTCAGAGCAGGGGTTCTGGAGGCAGACTGCCAGGGTTCACTTCCTAGTTCTCCCAGATCCTGGCCATGCGACCTGTCTTCCCTGTGCCCATCTGTAGAATGGGGAGAACGGCAACTCCTACCTCATCGGGTAGTTACCAGAATTACATGAAGTGACATCCGGGAAGTCACCTGGGCTGGTTCAGTGAGGCCCCACGTCAAGTCACGCTGGGAGGTAAGGGGCGGGAGGCAGAGCCTACTCACCGCCAGCTGTCCCTTCCTGCTTGGCCAGGGTGTCATCGGGGTTGGGCTCTGCCGGCCTCTGCGCCGTTGGCTTCGGCTCGTCAGGCTCGTCATCCTCAGGGGTGACCAGCTTCATCAGGCTTTGGTTACACACGTTGGCCACCTCCTTGATGCCTGAGTCCACTGATGTAAGGAGCAGCCCCACCCAGGGGGTGTTTCCTAACCTGGCGTCACTGGTATTGGTCAGGGACTTGGACACCACTGCCCCCACTCCCAGAGGTGGATTAGTGGGCAGTCTGCACTGAGTCCCTGTGAAACGCTCCTGTCTTCTCGAAGGACCCTTCCTGGTGGGCTTTCTACCAACAGGACTCCCCCACCCATGACAGGGCAGTGTGAGCTCAGGGGCTTGGAACTGTGGGACCTGGGAGAGCTGCTCCAGATCCGTAAGAAACCAGGTGAGGTCTGGGGACAGTGGTGTTAGGCCATGTCCCTGGTGCCGCCCTGGTGCTCCCAGTCCCTGTCCTGCTCCGCCGCTTGCTCCCTAGGTGCCAGGGGCTATCTGGAGGGAACCCCCATCCCCCCATGCCGGGGTCCTGCAACTTCACAGCCTCCTTTGGGGCTGCTCTGGTTTCCTCTCTCTGGCGCGAAGGATACTTTTCTTGCGGTCATCATAGGCCAGGCAGGGCAAGACGGCGGTCAGGATCCCAGAAGAGTAGGGCAGCATCACCCGGCCAGCCAGCTGGATGAACTCCCGCATCCAGCACATGGCCGTCAGCTGGATCAGGTCATCTGGAAGAGAAATTGGTGGGTTCCAGGAGGGTCGGCACGAGCAGCTGGAGTGCTCCCTCCCACTGACCATGCCCGCAGGAAGGGACTGGAGGGGACCCGAGGGCCTGAGTTGCTTCTAGCCTCACTGATACTCTCTCGCCTTCCAAAGATACACACACGAACGACAATCTTGTAGCAGATGTAAGAGTAGCCATGATTCTCTACCCTCTGCACCCAGAAAGGGGCTTCCCAGCTCGTTTCATCAAGGGGTGAATTCACTTCCCCACCTCTTGAATCTGGGCTGACCTCCCTACTGTGGCCACCAGAAGGTGTCAGAAGTGAAGGTCTGGCAGTTCAAGCCCAGGCCTCCACAGGCCTTGCTCCCCTCTACCACACGTCTTGGGACCTCACCGATGCCATCTGAATGCATCTGGGTTAGTATGCTGGATGATGAGACACATGGACCAGTGGTCCCTGCTTCCCAGGTGCTGCCAGCTAACTGGCAGACATGAGTGAGGCCATCCCAGACCACCCAGCCTCTGATGACCCTTCAGTGGACTGTATGTGCATAAATCAAGTGCAGCCAAGCCTGGCCCAGGTGAACAGAGCCATCTAGCTGACCTACAGACTCCTGACCAACAGTAAGGAGCTGCTATGCGAGGCAGTCAGTTTTGTGGTGGTTTGATACTCAACAGAAGCTCGTGGATACATAGTCCCAACCTGTAAGTATTTCAATTCATAGTGAAATGCCAAGGTTCCCAGCAAGAGGGTCTCCAGATCTTACTCCAGGGTCAGACCAAGCGTAAGGGCGTCCACAGTGATGGAGGACCTGAATCTCTCTCCCACAAGGATGCACCGCTGCGCTGCCCCAGGTCCAGTGGGGTGCGGGTTTATATTCCTACTGGGGTTCTTGCTGCTTCTGAGGAGGTGGTGGCGGCCATGGGGCCTTCATCCTCACCTGTGGTCTGGCAGTGGATCACCAGGATGTTGGCCATCTCCGCAAACTTAACACTGGAGGGGTTCTTCTTAATCTCTTTCAAGAATTCTCCAAGGACCACCTCACACCTACCAATGAGAGAAGGAAAAGAGCATATACCAGCCAGGCCTGGAGGAGCCTCTCCTGGTGTCCGCTTCTGCTCTGGGTGGGCCACTGGGAGGGGGACTACACTGCACAGCAGCCCGATGGCTCTTTTCCAGAGGCCGGGGGCTGGCCAGCTCTCTGCTCCTCAAGGCAAGAAGCACGGGAGCCAGGATGAAGCGAGTGAGCGGACTCTCCCACGGCCGCCCGTCTGCTGGGTGTGGGGTGTGTGCCGAGCAGCCGCACGCCCCTCCCCCTGCCCCTCCCATGCTCACATTTTCCGAATCTCTTTGCCATTGTCACCCAGGATCTGGAAGAGCCCGTCCAGGATCTCCGGCAAGTAATCCAGCAGGTTGATGTCTGGCACGGACTCCAGAACCAGGATCTGACCCAGGGAAAGGAACCGGAAGGGAAAGTTACACCAGCCCGGGAGCCTCTGTCTCCTCCTCCCCAGCGCTCTGTGACTGGGCAGGGAGAAGGCGCCGCGATTCCCACCCCCGGCAGACAAGGCTTTGGTTAAAGGGGAGGGAAGAAGGGAAGGCACGGGAAAGGACAGACGAGGCTCGAAGAGGTATGGCTGCCGACAGCAGCACCCCCGGCTTCAAAGAGACATGGGGGTGTTTGCCGGGACACCGGGGGCAAACAGGACGGGCTCTGGGGCAGAATGGAATAAACGTGTGTCGGATTACCGGGCGTCACTGGCTATTAGAGGTTTAACAGTGAGGCTTGTCTCAGCCATAGGATGCCCAGGGTGTGTGCCAGAGGGCAGCTTTTACTCCTAGAGGCTCCTTATGGCTGGAGAAACTGTCGTGCGGCTGGCCCTTACCCAGGAGATGATGAACTGCCGGGCGTACTGGTTGTTGGAGTAAATCCTCTCTCGCAACAAAGGGATGAAGCCCACCAGGTCGAACTTGTTGCTCTCCGTCACAATGTCCTGTGGATCAAAGGCATGTGAGCGGCCGAAAGCCAGAGACCAAGGGCAGCCTGACCCGACCCTATTATTGGCCCAGGGGTCAGGTGGCCACAGAGGAAAATGACAGAGCTCACGCTACATAGGAGAGGTCCCGGGGCAACCGCCCGCTCATAGGCCAAAGGACAAACAAAAGTGCTGGAGTAAAAGCAGGAATCAGAGTCAAGAGGGCTAATCATACGACAAAACCCTACATCTGGATCAAATGCCCTGGTGAGCTGAGCATCAGAGGCCCCTGTCACTGGGTGGGAATGGGAGGTGATGGGGACTCTCCTTTCTCCTAGGGAGGCGGCTAGCACACGGGGATGTTTGGGATGATAGAATGTTTCTGTATTCTGATTGTGCTGGTGACGTAAGTCTGTAACTTGTCATAGAACTGTACACCAGGGGCGCCTGGGTGGCTCAGTCAGTTGAGCATCTGCCTTTGACTCCGGTCATGACCCCAGGGTCCTGGGATCGAGCCCCGCGTCGGGCTTCCTGCTCAGCCGGGAGCCTGTTTCTCCCTCTCCCTCTGCCCCCTCCCTGCTTGTACTCTCTCTCTCAAAATAAATAAATAAATAAATAAAAAAGAACTGTATACCAGAGTCACTTTTACTGTATGTAAATGAAAAAAATTTAAAAAATTAGGAAGAGCGCCTCCAGAGAGAGAATTTATAAGCTGTATAGACAGGTGGAAGAGACAGATTCCAAAATAAAAGTAGGGCCCAAGTACTACCTTCAAAAGGCGGTCTAGGAGCTCAGATCCACTTTTGACATTGGGGTCTGGGTCTGCAGCCAACTATGAGAGGTCCAGAAACAGAGAGACGGTTACATAGTCTATACAGGACCAGGAACCTACCGAAAACCCGTACAGCCAAGTCCCCGGCACAGCCTGGACTACTGAACAGGCACCTCCTTGAGGGACTACACTGAAGGCAGGCAGGGAGGAAGAGACGGGCAAAATGGCACATGGCCGAGGAACGGAAATGCGCGGGCTTCCCGTTCCGCGCAGGGACCTCTGGCACCTGCTGCCACCAGGCCAGGTGGTGGGTTCCCATCAGCCTTCCTCAAGGGTTCCCCATCCTACCATGCTGGGTCCTCTCTCTGCTCCGGGAGGTGGGGACTGAGGCAGCTGTGAGGCTGGCGCCCTGGGAACGACTGTGGCGGTCAGCAGGTTGCAGGGCTTCGGGGCCACCCTGTGCCCAGAGGCGGGCCCCGTGAGGCTGAGCGCGCTGCTGAGGACGGCGTGTTAGGGGCTCCTCGGCCTTTGTAAGTAGAGCTTTTTCTAGAGCTTACGGGCTAGTGCTCCCCTCACAGGGGAAATACAGTCTGTACTATGGATTCACCATCTTCGCCTTCTATAAGAGAAGTCAGGGCTTTTCGAACTATCTGTATTTCCCCTGCACTCTGTGGTGGACTGACACTTTCATAAACTGCGATAAAAATCAATTAATAGAGAAATGGAAAAAAAAATCAAACATCCGTACAAGGCCACAAGAGACAATGATGACGAGACTGAACGGACGAGCGGCGCCGGCAGGCCTGTGTCTCTCTGCTCTGGCCGCATCCGGGAGAAGGGGCCCCAGGGGTGCCGCGCGCGGGGCCGGCCGCAGCAGGGGCAGTCACCTTGCTGAGCCCGTCGAAGAGCACGTTGAAGTGGGGCAGCACGGCGCCGCGGGCCACCTTGACGATGTTGTACAGCGCCTCGCACGCATAGTAGCGCAGCCGGCTGTCGGCGTCGTTGAAGCAGGTTAGCACCGGCTCGATGAGCTCCTTCAGGTACAGCCCTGAGTCCTGCAGGGGGGCGGGAGGAGAGACAGCTCAAGGTGGGCCGCGCCGGGGGCCCACAGCCCCCCACCCCCGCCCCAGCGGACATCCTGGCTCCCCCGAAAAGGCTCAGGCCTTCGCGTGAGAGCCGGCCTTAAGCAAGTTGGCCTCCCGGGCCGGGGGCCAGGCCGTGGACCGAGGGCTGCAAAGCCAGCCTGGCTGGTCTCAAGTGTGGCGCGAATGGTGGTAAAGCAGAAGTCTGCAGCAGCCTGCTGGGTCTGGGAGGTCAAAGTGAAGGCCACCTCGGCTGCATCTGTCCCTTCAGGAGAAAGGCCCACCTTGCCCAGTGCGATAGAGCAGGCGGCCAGGCCGATGAGGCCCCCCTTCCGGCTGTGGGGGTGCTGAGACAGGGCAAACTCCTGAGACAGGGTCTGGATCACATGCTTGATTTGCACGGTGTTGTTCTGGGCCACAAACTCCCGGACCAGCCTGGAGAGAGAGGAGAGAGGGGCTGCAGGGCAGTGGAGTCAGGCTCCCCCTCGGCTGCTGGCTCCAGGGCCAGGGATGTGGCAGGGAGATGACCTGTTTAGAAAGAGGAATCAGAAGTCCTGCACCTTAGGGGGGGCCTTTCCCAGTTCTGCTGCCGACTGGAAGGCACTGGCTGGGTCACGGTTCGTTTACCTATTCTGGGTCGCAGTTTCCCTTTGCGTACAACAGCATGAGCAACAGCAAAGCTACCTCACTTCTGGGAATCTGAGAGAACGCAAGGGAATGTCTTGTTGGGGACCAAAAACTGCAACGTCAACCATCTTTATTCGACACTGGCTAGACCCTCCAATCCTGTGCCCGAGAGTTTCTCTGTGTCTGTGTCGTCATGTCCATGGATGGTGCTGAATCAGGTCCCAGTCCGGTGGGCAAGATCCACATACAAACAAGTAACTGTTGCGATGTGGTGCAAGGGATACCACGAAAGCCAGAAAAATGCCATGTGCTGATCTCCTTGGGCTGAATGGGAGGTGCCTGGATTAGATCTGAAAAACACCCGCAGGCGCTTTTCAGGTCAAGGGCAAGGTACAGGGGAGAGACTGGCCAAAGGCAAAGAGCCCTGAAAAGGCATGGTGTATTGAGAGAAGGACAGGAGTTTGGCCTGTGGAAGGAGTGGCCAGACAGTTCAAGGAAGACAATCCAGTGACAGTTTCCCAGCAACGGGATGACATGCTCAGATCTGTTTTAATTAGGTAGCTGTGGAGGCAGCCTGGAGAGACTGGGATGCCGGGGCAGGTTTGACAGGAGACGGAAAAATCTCAGGGTCAGGAAGGAGGACCTGAAACACACCTGAGGCAGTGGGAAAGAGCAGGGAGGGGCTGCTTTACTTCAAACAGAAGAGCATCAGGAACCCATGGAACATGGGAGCCAGAGAGGGCAGGTGTGCCTCCAAGGTGTCCACCTGGGGAGTGACGCTAAGAGGGAGAAGGGAGGTTGGAGGGAGGCCCCTGGCGTGGAAGGGAGCACCTGTGGTCACCCTGGGGGATGATCCCACGGCAGGCCCTGCCCGGTGAGGAAGAGAGCAGAGGGAGGCCGGGTTTCATCAGGGACAAGTCTCAGAGAACTGATAACCGGCTCCCCAGATAACTGATGGGGAGCTGTGGCCTGGGTGTCGGGGACATCTTCCCAGAAGAGGTCCAGTTTCAGCTGGACCTTGAAAGAGGCAAGGAGAGAGAAGGAAACAGGGGTGTTCCAGGCAGGAGGAAATGTAAGAGCCAAGGCGAGGAGGGGGATCTAATCAAGCTTGTCTGGGGCCCCAGGGGACGGAAGAGCAGCGAGAGACCTACCAGGATGGGCTGGCTATGGCCACTCTGGCCATCTCAGATTAGGTAGAATGGATTTCGCAGCATGGGTAACAGGGAAGCTTCTTACGGTTTTGGAAGAGCACGGGGAAAGAGTGTCCTTAAGGAGCTGTGAGACGGACGGAGCCCATCCCGTCATCCAGGCGTGATGCACACTGCTACCAGTGTCGCAGCCAAGGGGCCGTCCACAGAATAGGCACTTGGCAAAGCAGCTGCCCGGACTCACTGTCTAACTGCTCTGTGTCCATCGTGGCGGGACCACTGCACGCCTGCCGCATAAATGGGGGTCTCAAGTTGGCTCGAGGAATTTTAAGGACAGTTAAGTCCAAAAGGTATCAATTAGTCTATGTGGTTCCAGCTCTGTGTCAGGAACCTGCCAGGAATTAGAGCTGTTCAAAAACAAACGTGCTGCCCTATGAGGCAATGACCACTCCTACAAAAAGGTTGTTCAATGACGGGTTGACACGGTTTGATGAAGATTTAATACTGCAAGTCGTACAGGGCACCTATTCTGTGCCAAGCACTGTGAGCACAGCTGTGAACAAAACAGGCCCGGCTCCCAAGCTGGTGGATGTGGGAGCAGGGATGGGTATTTCAGGAAGGTGGTACAAATGGCCTGCGAGGTGCCTCTTTCTTTGATCTTTACAGGGTGAAATTCCACCAAGCTGAGGTGCTGAGGGCTATGGATGGACCAAGGGCCTCCAGGTGCAAGCTCAATGCCAGTTCCATAGGCCAACCCTCTCCTCCCCGCTCCTCCCAAAGCAGCCCAATAAGGCCCAGCAAGGATGGTTCCCTGTAAACGGCTCTGGCTTCCCAAACTGGACAAACTAGCCAGGCGAGGCACAGTGATCTGCCAGAGCTCCTCTCTGAGTAGCCACAGACACAGCCCCTTGAGAAAAGCCCTGCAGATATGTCAGCATTGGTGGTTCAGTGGTAGAATTCTCGCCTGCCACGCGGGAGGCCCGGGTTCGATTCCCGGCCAATGCAGGGCTGCTCCTTTTTTTTTTTTGCCTTTTCCTGGCAAGCTTCCCCTCGTACAGAGATCCTGCTGGAGGAGCCAATCTCCTCAAGCATGCCGGCCTACGGCAGCCCAGGGCGCTCTGGATTTGACCTCACTTCTCTGCTCAGTGAGCCGAAGAACAGCAGCTGGGCTCTCCGGAGAGGCACCACCGGCCGTGGGGACCAAGGCCTTCACGCCCTCCACAGTGAGGGCCTCAGCCTGGGCCAGTCTCCAGCGGGAAGCTGGGGTGAAACCTGAGAACTGTAAACCAGCTCAGCACGCAGGGAGCATGGACCGGGGGAATCCACACATCCGAGGGGCGGAAAGTCATCCAAAGTCTCCGTGTGCTTTTTGCTACTGAGGAGGGACCTGAGCTCCAGTTTCTGGCCTGAGGTCTGAAGGCAAAGCAACTTCTCTCTCTCGCTCACCCCCCCCC